>NC_133781.1:25275361-25278818 GCF_003597395.2 Chelonoidis abingdonii
GGGGGGGGGGGGGGGGGGGGGGCGCCCTGACGGTCCCTGTGAGGTTTGGTGGCAATTCAGCGGCGGGTACGCCGAATCCACGGGACTGGGGACCTCCCACAGGCAAGCTGCCGAAGGCTGTCTGCCTGCCGTGCTTGGGGCGGCAAAAAAGCTAGCGCTGCCCCTGATGGGGACCCAGACAATTGCTAAAGGACTTGGTTAGTGGTGAGTAATGGAAATCTAATACATTAACTGCAATGTGTCACACTAATGATGCGTCGTCTCTGGGGTGAAATTTCAAGGCCCATCTCCTTGTTTGGCAGGCATGGTGATCCAGGTCCCTCATTTCCTGAGGAGAAATGGCCAGATGTCGTAGCTGAGGTTTCTCATTTTAGTTTCGGTGATCGTGATTTGCCCATGTTAGCCAAGTACCTTCTAACCTAGCTGTTTACCAGAGCTCTCTTAGGCTTCAATCCTGCTCCCTTGGTAATGAACGACAAAAACTCTCATGCAGCACAACAGAAGCAGGTATGGGCACCACCATCATGATGTGTTATTTGTATTGCAGTAGCACCTCTGAGGCCTACTCGTGGACCAGGACCCTACCGTGCTAGGTGCGGTACAAGCATGGGACAAAAAGGCCCTTCCTTCCCAAAGAACTTGCAATTGTTTTGAACTGTAGTTGTGAGAAAAGTTTGTGTTCTGACATACTTGGTATCTATTTTACACAGGGCCTGTTTATGCTGGAGACATTTTCTAAGCAGTTATAAAAATGGTTCAGATAAAATAATGTAAAACTATCTGGAGCTGCTGTTTGGATCCAGTTTTAGGCAGCCTGAACTAGTTTTAGGATGAATACGCAAAGAAAATATATTTCTATTTGCTCATTTCTTGCTGGGAGACATAGTCTGCTACATCTGTGCCTGCTGCTGCCTTCTATTTTGCTTCTCACACAATCACTTCACCGAGTTTACCATCTTCTTATGAGTCTCAAAGCAGCACATGAAGCTCACAGAAGCTCTGGTGCTAGAAATGGTGTGAATAACTGATTTTTTTTTTTATTTGCCAGCAATTCCAAAACATGGAAGGTATTTGTTTCAGGTTGTTGGAAACATATTGTTTTGATGTGGAGCTTCTTTAAAAGGTTTTTAATTAATTAAAAATAAAATTTAAAGCAAATTTTGAAATGAAAAGTTGTTTCAAATAAAAAAAATTGGAAGTTTAAATTTTTTCGGGGTGTTTTTTTTTTTTTTTGTACCAAAACAATTTGGTGAATTTGCAAAATGACCCAACTCTGCATTTTTCACGAACGTTTCACCTGAAAAATTTCACTCACCTCTCCTGTTGCTATCATAGATAGTGTCTCTCCTGTCTCGTGGTGCCTCTCAAGTAACACAGTGGATTCTGCAGCTTCCCTGACAGAGGCAGTGCTATTTAGGCCTTGTCTAAATGTAAAGTTTGTACTGACATATCGATATTGGTCAGGGATGTGATGAAAACCTCACACCCTGGTAACAAGTGTGTTAACAACCCCTGCACTGTAGATGCAGCTATACCACCACAAGAGTGCTATGCTGCTCCAAGCCAATGTCGTTCAGGGTGGCGGTGTTCTGACGTTGGCAGGACTCCTCTTTTTGACTGCGCATGCTGTGTCTACAGTGGGGGATAGGCCGTGCAGTGCAGACAGTGCATTCTGTTAATCTGCATGTCCTGTTAATGGGGCCATTCCCCAGAGCATCTTGAACATTGGGATTCCAGGCTATTGTCCCCATTTATTTGTGGTGTATAACGTAATATACAGTATAAGGACCAATGGGCAAGATTTTCAAAAGCAAATAGTGATTTTTTTTTTAGGTGCCTCAATTGTAGAGTGCCCATACTGGGATGCCTTAAAGGGGGCTAATTTTTCAGGAAGTGCTGAGTGCCCACCCTTGGAATATCCGCACCCTTTAAGGTGTTTGGAGCTGGGCACTCAAACACTTAGTCATTTATGAATATCTTTATCAAAGGCAGAAAATTCATAGTAATTAAGAGTCACACTCATTCCCCTCCCCCATTCATGCTGTTCACTCTGATTTCACTTAAACTAAAAGGACTTCCTTAAACTGTTCCACTATTACTAGAGACTACTTGCTACAGAAGCCAAATTCACAGCGTGGGCTATTCTACTCCTAATAATTAGCACCACAGATAATATTTGCTTTGTTAGTTAATTAACACACAGAGAGTCAAAACATGGCATTTTCTTCCCACACAATAGTGCAGAGTTTTCCTTCTACAACATGTATTTCTGGTCCTGAAATTTAAAAGCAGCTCATGTGTACTATGCAGAGTTTACATATGTCTCCCCATACTGATAATAAAATGACAACACATCAAAAAATATTAAGGAAATCCAGTTTTTGCTTTCTCTATTTTTTTTTCTTGTTTACTGTCCTATCTCTTTGCAGTACTATCCAGTATGACACCTCTGTTGGTAAAGAAAATGCAGCACAGTTCTGCACTTCTTCACACAGGACCTAGAAAACTCTACCTTTCTGTTCTGGCTTTTACTGTCCCCTGGAAGGGTGCAGCTACATGAACAGTGTGGGTTACATGTTCAAAAATGGAAGCTGCAGACCACTGTGCAACAGCACATCCCTGGCTGCACAGACAATTCCTGACTGCTACATGCATGCCTTGCAGAAGTGCATGCAGTTAGCCACAGGCCCTGATCCTGCAAGCTGCTCTGTGCCAATGCAGAGCCCCATTGCTTTCAGAGGGGCTCACTGGGGCCCCAACGTCACACAGCAATTAAGCAAATGCTTACATTCCACTGATGGGATTAGGAGTTAAACCTATGCTTAAGTGGGGTGCTCAACAGGGATGGTTTGTTGAATCAGGGTCTTTGAGCAGAGGGGTTCTGTCTGTGGAGCAGTTTTCAGGTTCAAAGTCTAAGAGCTGTATTTACAAAGGTATTTAAGTGCCTAAATATGCAGCTTGGTGCCTATTGTGAGTTACCAAAGCACCTATGCAGGCTGGGTGCCTAACTCATTTTTAGCTGTTTAGTCACTGTGTTGGTCTCAGGAGATTAGAAAGATAAGGTGAGTGAGGTAATATCTTTTATTGGATCAGCATCTGTTGGTGAGAGAGATGACCGTTAGAGCGCCATAGAGCTTTCCTTCCCATCTGGGAAATGTACTCCGAGTCACAGCTAAATACAAGGTGGAACAGCTTGTTTAGCATAACTAATTAACACATGTTTCAAGGGACCATTCAGTGTAAAGTGGCCCCTTAACACCTTTCCAGTCATGGTGAGAAAGAAGCTGGCAGGGGTGCATGATTTAAATGGGTTATAGATTTTTGTAATAAATCCAGTGTTTCTGGGTATGTCTACACTACGGGATTATTCCGATTTTACATAAACCGGTTTTGTAAAACAGATTGTATAAAGTCCAGTGCACGCGGCCACACTAAGCACATTAATTCAGCGGTGTGC
>NC_133781.1:25282334-25286825 GCF_003597395.2 Chelonoidis abingdonii
TTCTGTTAGCACAGAATCCTCTCCCCATATAGCGATCAGATCCAGTACCTCCCATGCGGTCCATGCTGGAGCTCTTTTTCGATTCTCAAGAGACTGCATTGTTACCTGTGCTGATGAGCTCTGCGTGGTCACCTGTGCTGGTGAGTTCTGCACACTGGCCAAACAGGAAATGAAATTCAAAAGTTCACAGGGCTTTTCCTGGCTACTTGGCCAGTGCATCCGAGTTCAGATTGCTGTCCAGAGCGGTCACAGTGGTGCACTGTCGGATACCGCCCAGAGGCCAATACCGTTGATTTGCGGCCACACTAACCCTAATCCGATATGGTAATACCGATTTCAGCGCTACTCCTTTCGTCGGGGAGGAGTACAGAAACCAGTTTAAAGAGCCCTTTATGTCGAATAAAAGGCCTCGTGTGGACGGGTGCAGCGTTAAATGGGTTTAACTCTGCTAAAATCAGTATAAACACGTAGTGTAGACCAGGCCTCTGTTACATATGAAGAAGAGCTCCATGTGACCTCGAAAGCTCATCTCTCTCGCCAACAGAAGTTGGTCCAATAAAATATATTACCTCATCCGCCTAGTCTCTCTAATGTCCTGGGTCCTCCATGGCTACAGCAACTTTGCATAGAACTTACCATTCAGATGTATATTTTCCTGATTTCCACAAGCATCTGCAGTAGCTGCAGGTGGAAGAGCAGATGCACTTTTGCAGAACCCAGATCTTCTTTTTTTTTTAAATAATGCCCCTTTTCTTTCACCTACTTGACTTTTATTATCTTAACACAGTTTGGCTGGGATAAGTCATGAGTGGAAGAGCCACAAATCATATGAATGAGTGATGCTGTTATTCCGTACAAGAGCCAACAAAATCTCTCTACTCTGCTCTGTGAGTACGTGCTTTGTTTATGTCACATGTTTTAAGGAAAAGCTCATATTGACAATGTTTAAAGTGTTACAGTTGATTTCACCAGTAGTATTGTCAATAGAGTGACCAGACAGCAAGTGTGAAAAATTGGGATGGGGGATGGGGGGTAATAGGAGCCTATATAAGAAAAAGACCCAAAAATCGGGACTGTCCCTATAAAATCGAGAAATCTGGTCACCCTAGTTGTCAAATCCTTTCACCTGTAAGGTCAGGTTGCCTTAGTTATCAGGAGACAAAGTTACAGCAATCCAATTTAACAGGTATCAGTGTGTGACAGTAAAGTCGGTACTTATATTTTTATAAAACACACTGAAAACTTCTTAAATTATTTTTTTACATTATTGTGATATTTCAGATCAGATACTTTACAGACTGCCATGGCTTGAAGGCTTTATATAATTGAAAAGCAAGGAATCCCTATTTTCCATTATTTCCAGTGGTATTTGGTATTTGTTTCTAGAACTGATGCTTTGCAAGATAGTGGACTCTAAAACCATCACTGATCCATGATTGCATACATTGCAGCAAATCTCAGATCTCTGACAAGTATAATTCCTTTTCTCTACTTTCGCCTTATCCTAGCTACCACATGTGGGTGGAGGAATTAAAACATTTTTATGGCAGGATTCCTTTTATTAAAAAAAAACCCATGATGTCAATAGGAGAACTGCTTGTCAGGATTTAATCTTAGCAGTTACATTAACCAGTTAGACTAGTGGATGGAGTGCAGGTGTGAAGATCAAAGGAGCAAAATAAATTCAGCTCACCTAGGGTTTACTTAGGGTATGTCTTCACTGCCAATGTTCACTGTGGCAGCACTTTAACATGGTTGTCTAGTCATGGAAGAAACCCCACCCCCAAGAGGGGAGTAGTTCCCAGCATTGGGAGTGCGGCTCCCAGCGCTGGTGCACTGTCTACACTGCCACTTTACAACGCTGAAACTTGCATCACTCAGGGGGGTGTTATTTCACACTCCTGAGCGAGAAAGTTTCTGCGCCATAAAGTGGCAGTGTAGACAAGGCCTTTGTCATGCAGTCCATGGACAGAGTGCTACGAATACAGTGGGGAAAACTCTCCTTTCAGTTACACCAATGCAGCTCCACTGGGTTGGTGCGTCCTCTATGGAATCAGCTGTTACATTGTGGTAGCTCCAGAAATTATACTCCTGTCAACTGAACACAGCACAGCGTGGTAAGAAGTTATCCGTTGTTTAAGTCTCTGCGCAGGCCTGTGGAGGAAATTTTTTAAAACGAATATCTAGTGGAGTGACTTTTCCCACAAAAGATTGAGTATAAGTCTTCTGTACACATGTGAGCAGTGATGGCATCTGTCATTTGTTTATTTAGTGGGATGTCTCAATGGTAAATAGGAAAATTGAAATGTATATAAATCTCTTGATGTCACAGTTTTTTAAACTGTCTCTCTCTCTGATTGATTTCTGTGGGCTTTAAATCACTCAGTCTGTTGATTTCAGTGAGCTTTGGATTAATGTCCCATACTACTAACAATGTGAAACCTTTTCATTTGTCTTTTGTCTGTTTACGGTATGCTGGTATCAGTGAAGCAAGCTGTACAAAGCCACCCTCTGAATCCTGAAAAATCTTGTGAACCTTCTGAGCTTAATGCGATCATTCCGGTGCGGCTTTTTGATGCCCTTCACCTGAACAATTCAGCAACAGCAAAACACATAAACTGGGCTTCCCTTCCTGCCACGCTGTCTTAACTGCAAATTGATGAGGACTTAAAACATGAGCTCAACTTTTTTTTAATGCGGAGAAATTGAGAAAAATATGTGATGAATTATATTGAAATTCCGGATAAGGGTTGGGTATATAGTAAAGATGCCACAGATGGTCTGATTCTTATTCTAAATAATGGAAAAATATCCACTTCTGTTTGTCTACCTACATACCCATATAGTCCTTATTACTGTAATGTCTTTGCAAGTGCCAGATCTCACAACCGAATGGCTAAAATGTTCCAAAGGTCTGAGTTGCAAATAATTTTACACAAATATAAGACCGGGGGACATTTTTCAAAAGTGCATAAATGACTTAAGCCCCTAACTCCCATTTTCAAAAGGGACTTGGACCCAGAGCATCAAAGTCTGGGCTTTAGGCAGGGGAGTTTATTGACATCAATGTGATGTGAATATTGAGATTTTCCCAGGGTTATGGTTTGGGCCATTATATGGTCTGGGGCCACTTGCAGTGTTTGGATTGGATCAAGACTCAGATTTCAAATAACTCCAAAGTCTTGAGGTCTTTGGATCCAGACTGCCAGTGTGGCGCAATCTCTAGGGATGAAGGAACCTTGTGTTCTGAGTTAAAGAAGGTTTGTATCTAGCTACCCCAACAAGTTCACCTGTCCCTACTGCTTATCCTTGTTAAGGAGCCATGTTATTTTGACACTTACGGAGAAGATATTCTGAGCTGTCATGGTCATAGTCATTGTCCTCAGGGAAGTGGTTGATTCGGAAGCAATGTCCTTTGTAGATTCCTAAACAAGAACAAAACAAACAAGACATTGAAACACATACACACACAGAAAAAGGACCTTTATAAAAGGTCATCTGCTTGTTCTGCTCCATTTTCCCCCCTCATGAGGCAGTTATTCTCCTGTAGGGTTTGGTCTTCAATTTCCTCACATCAACAAGATAATCTAGACACCAGTTTCACAGTGAGCGTCATGTGGACCAGGGATCCATCAACAACGTGCAGGAGCAGGGCCCAACGGTGCAGATCAGTCTCTGTGTTTCTATTATTCATTAACTGGTGCTCTCACACTCAGGAATAAAATTAATCTAGGGTGAGTTATCTACTGCACAGAAGGGCTTGGTGTTCACCAAACAAAGATTTGAAAATTTTCAGTTAATACCATTTTAGCAGGAGCACTGCTGCACCTTCTCGGATATGGCTGTGCATTTACTTTACTCATAATAAGGATTTTCTAGAAAAGAATGACCAAGCCAGGGGATTTCTGCTGTGCTCTGTGGCTCTCAACTGCAGGTCTTGTTACTACACAGTTCATTGAGTTCATTCCCAGGATAAAGTGGCACGGCCACTTTATTTGTGACAACTGCTCAGGAATACTCTCTGTAATTCATTTCAATGGCTCTAAACAACAGCTAAGTAGCTCATCCTGTGTGCATAAATGACCCACCTGAATTGTCTGCAAGATGAGTCACAGCAGTTCAGTTGTGAATTAGTATCTATCATAAGCATTTCTCTCTAATCTGGACCTTAGCGTCCAAAATCTGGGGGCTTAGTATGAACCTCCAAGCTTAATTACCAGTTTGGATCTTATCTCGCTGCCACCAACCAGGAATCCGTGCCTGGTACGGTTTTGAGCCCCCCAAAACCTTCCCTGGGGAACCCCCGAGACTCAGATGCTTTGAGTCTCCAACCAAGGGAAATAAACCACTTCCCTTCCCCCTCCGTCTCCCTCCCAGACTTTCCTCTCTGGGCTAACCTGAGAGTATTGATGCAATCTCTTTACATCACAATACCAAGAAACATGTCTCCTTTCTTCCACAAAGAGACAAACCCAAATACAAGGAAACAGA
>NC_133781.1:25287279-25493438 GCF_003597395.2 Chelonoidis abingdonii
CAAAAATTCCCTCCCTGACTTTGAAAAAACCAGTTTCCTGATTGGTCCTCTGGTCAGGTGTTTGGTTCCCTTTGTTAACCCTTTACAGGTAAAAGAAACATTAATCCTTAGCTATCTATTTATGACAGTATCCACTAAGCATATTTTGTGGTACCACTCTTTGTTCGCTCTAGACTGGGTTGCTGCTCTTTTATGCCTCTTAAATGAGGCAATCTGTCCAAAATATAGTTTTTAACCATCTTACAGCTTATTTTTACTGCAGTTCATGAAATGAAAGCGACTCTCTCCCAACACAACATACTGTCTGAGCATCTGAAATTGGAGTGGTTATTTCTTTGAGCTGCTTGATAGTGTCCAGATGCCAATTTCTGTATTCAGACATCATTTTTCCTCCCATTCATTTTTTTAAAAGCTATGTATAGGAGAGGCATGTTTTGTTCTAAGTCAACATTTTCCAAAAGCTGTGACTCCTGACATAGTTAATGAAGCATTGCCCCTTGTTGCAAAGAGGAAATAGCTCTGGTATCACAGAGAGTATGATGTGGTAAGTATTCATAAATGCTGGCTTTTAAATGGCAACATTTGTATGGCGGACTAAGTAATTCAGGAGATACACAATGAGTTATGGAGCTCAGTCAGGGATGCAAACGCAGCCCAAGTTGTTATAATCTGTCAGCTGTTTTTTAGCTTAGGTGAAGCCACCCGGTGATCTCTGTTTTGTTCCTGGAAGACCAGTGTCTCCATAAAAAATCCTGATTTTTCAGATGAAGCTATTTTTGGCAGTGTGAGCAGAGAAGCCAAGAACTGGATGGATATAGAGACTTGGACTTCGATCTCATCTTTAGAGGGGCTCCCTTTTACGTAGAGGTTGAAATACACTGAGAGGGCAATATGGGAAAATATTGCACAGCTGCCCATGCTGTTCCTGGTCCATGGTTAGCACCTTTCATTTTCCAGGGCTGGACATCTGGAACATTTCAGCACCAATAAATTCACATGAAAGAATACAAACATGTAGAGTACACACGATGAAGCTACGCATTGAAAATGGTCCCAAGCCAGACATTTCTAGAATACATCTAGATTTCAAATCCCCTTCCAACTGTCACGGGTGTTGGGATCTGGGGTTTCTGTTTGGTTATAGAAGGAACAGGAAGCTGTGACATTTGAATCTAAATCAAAGTCTGGATTCCAAAACTTCTCTCCTAATAATATTGACGTGGTGCAGATCCAGGGTTTGGGTTCCGGCTCTTGTCTAACATCTGGTATTTGATAGGTAGTGACAGCAATAGGCTAGGTCCATTTGTTACATAAACAATTGTAATGCAATGTAATGTAGCTCAGTGGGAGCTTATGAAACTCTCTGTGTGGCTTAACCTCACTGTCAAGAACTTCAGTGATATATTGGTTATCACTGAAATTATTGTTATTTTTTGGCCACATAAACCGCAGTAGGCTGAAGTATCAAAGTTTGTGGCAGACCTGACCCCAAAATGCAACAAATATTTTTTCATAGGACTAAACTTTGAAATCAGACTCGTGCAAAATTCAGAGCCGCTCATGTGGCGACTGTAGAACAACTGTCAGCCAGGAAATTGTGGTGAGCATAAGCACATCTCTTTGCTTATTAGCACAGCTGCCGAGTCTTCTCTTTGCTTGAACCAATTAAAACAAAAATAACGTAACTAAGGACTGTACCAAAACTGAGTTTGAACATAATATGCAGCACTTCCCGCAGCAAGTGGTAAAGTGGTAAGTGAACAGAAAGTTCAAAAGCTATGAAATGTAAAAGAAGACAGAGGATTCCAGTACAATGTCTAATATCATAATTCAATGGCCCATTGTCTCAAGTATCTACATAAAATACTAGTATCTTTTTTAAAGTTTCCCATAGTACTTGACAAGGAATGATACAGTGGCAGTTAGATACAGATCAGTGTGTAAGCAAATGTGGGCACCTCATATCAGTAATAGCTCATGGGGATAGTCTTCTACTTTAGAACCTTCTTTTATTCAGAGATGTTGGTCTGCCAGAACACCGGGGCTGTCTCTTACCCCCTTCAGAAAGGGATATGGAATATTTCACTTCTACTCTGGCTTCCACCAGAGATGAGTATAAACCAATGTCACTGCCTAACAGTCCACCTCCTTATTGAGCAGCGCTTCTGGAGACCTTCTGAGGCCAAGGTGCAATACACCATTAAACCAGCAGGACTATTCCTCCCCCGAAAGGATCACTGATATGGTTTAATGGGTACCTTCGAAATGGGTCACTTCTCGATAATGAACCTCGCTCAACCAAATAACTTCAATCAGAATTTGAGCGAGGGTTTGGCCCAATAATAATGAAGAGCCCGCATTTATGATGTAGTAGTGATATAGTCGGAGGCAGAATGATTCAGGAACTAGGGGTCTAACCAGCAACCTGGGTTCAGATTTCACCACAGACTTCCTGTGTGACCTTGGACAAGCCACTGACTCTCTGGGCCTCAGTTCCCATCTGTAAAATGGGGAGAAAAGCACTTGCCTACATCACAGGAGTTTTGTGAGGATAAGCGCATTACAAGACTGTGAGCTGTGCAGATACCATGGTTATGGGGACCAGTCAAGTACCTAAGTTAATAGTATTTGCTAAAGTTACTTTAACTACTTAACAATGTGGGATTTCCAACACCAGATCAGATTTGTCGTTCCATGTAGCCTGACTCTAGAAATGGGCAATACAGAATGGTTCAGAGGAAAGCAACTATCCTTCTTCTCTGGGGCAGTACTGTCTTCTCTCCCCTGTCCTTCAAATAATCCTCCCATATGATACATCTATCCAACTGTGTAACAATGTTCAGAGGGGTTAACATTTCTTCCCGACCACTGAAAGCAATGACCTACTGCCTTGAAACATAAGATCTGACTAACCTTATATGTTAACATTCATAGTAAAACCATATCATGATTGGTCATAGAGGTAGCCATCATTTTCAAATGGAGTATTTGACTAACTTAGCAATCATGCCACTGGTAATATTCTGGGCTTTCTAGTTAAAGGTGTGCCTGAGCAGTGACATTCAGTTCCAGATCTGAACTTTCCTAAGGAAAGAAGGGCATACAGATTCAAGCTTCCAATTCAGGCCTATAAGAGAGACTAGACTAACCAGTGATCTTCTGACTAGATCTGAACTTTCTCAAAATCCTGGGCAGCAGGGATAAAGACAGTGCTGCTTTGCTGCTATTGGCATTCAGGTTTCAATTCTTTTCCTCCCTGTATTTTCTTGGCCATGCGTTGCAGTACCCACAGCCTTATCTGGATGAAACAGCAAACGCTATCTGATTATCTTTAAGCATCCTAGTCATTCACCATGCTCAGTTCTTGTCAGCAATAACATTCCCTGATGATTTAGAAAAGCATTTCCAGCGCAGTACTGGAAGGTGGAGTGCTTAAATATTTGAGAGTACTTGTCAAGGCCATCCATGCTTTTGCTGCCTCCCTTCCCACTCCCACTCCCGGAAATTATACGCCAGAGGGTGATTCCATGCTGTTAGTGTTTTGTTGTCATTTAATGTACACTTCTACCATACAAGAAGCTGGCACCATTATAGCAGAGGGCCTTTAGTGCAGACTGTTTGTGTCAATAGAACTTCAGTGTCTTTCTGATCCAAGCACGCATTTAGAGAAGAGATGCTGATAGCAGCAGGAGGAGAGATGGTTCTGGCTGGTTCCCCCTCCCTCTTCATTAACATTCTGTGCTTGCACTGCAGGGGTGCTGCTCCTTTCGTAGCTTCCTCCTTCAGCTTCCCTATTTTCTCTTATTGATGAGATTTCAAAGTGAAGCATCAATTTTAGACGCCTCAGACAAAAATCAATATTGTCCTCTCCAGGGAGACCAGTTTTCTATCACCCACTTTGAGCAAGCGATCCCCTGCAGTGCCAACCCAACACTATCCTACGTCAACCATGCACAACATAATACAGCCTCAAATATCTACAAGGAATAGTGTGAAGTGAGGGGAGTTTGGAGAGGGCACGGTTGAGTAGGGAAGAGCTAAGGTTGCGGTGCATGATGTGTAAGCAGATGATAGCTGTGACACTAGTAAGGTGTGTGCCTGTGGATGGAGGAGAACAGGGTATGCACTCTTAGGTGGTTTAGCTTTGCCTTTACTGGAGTTTGAGTCAGGTGTGATATGTGTGTAGCAATGCTAACTGCTTCACAACAATGTGTTTTGTATAGTCACAGAATGAATGCAATGTGCTCCAGCTATGTTGCTTGCTCATTTGCTTTAATTAGCCCATATTCTATTCTGCATCTTTACAAAGGGTAACAAAAACCATAAAATGTGATGACATCAATGAGCCAATGCACAATTTGGTGCAACCAAAGCAGCCTTCATTTTCAATTTAAATATCGTTTATTTTTAGGTAAAAGTATTAGTATATTAAAAAACAGTGGCACATCCTAGCTATCAACCAACTGGCTGATTTCTTATAGGTATCACACCAAACATGGACCTTAAGAAGGGATCTGAAGGTGGGTAGAGAGTTGGTTTTTAAGGATTATTTCAGGGAGAGGCTGCACTCCAGGCATAAGGACCATAATTTGCACAGGATGGGATGGGCAATGAACTGAGGCCTGCCCTGTTGTTCCCCTTGCTGTATCGGTTCTGAGACTAAACCATGAACTGCAATTTCCAGGGCTGACCAACAGCCAATTTTACAGCTAAAACTTAAATGTTTACTAGACACATCTTCTGAAACCATCAGCCGAGAGAGGGTTGATTTGAGGGTAACATTACAAACAACCTGACAAGAAGGGGAGCAATTATAAGTGAAAATCCACAGGAACACAATGTTCATCTAACCAAAAGTCACACATTTTTATTTTTATTTTTTAAATAAAATACTTCTGCATTTCTAATTTGAGGAAAGTAAAAAAAATCCATCCAGTAACAGAGGGACACTCAGAATAGCTAGAACATATCTGGGGAGAATGGCAATTGTTACATTTTTTTTTTCTTATATCGTTCTTATGCTGGGCAAGTTCTGAAATATTTTGCAGCATGGCTTGAAAACTAAGGAGATTGTATAAATCAGAAATTGCTGACACTCTCTGCACAGTTTAGAATTAGTGAGCCAGGCTGTGCACTGCATTCATTACTCTGGTTTTACACTGGCAAAACTGTACTAACTGCAATAGAGTTTCACCAGCAGACACCACAGTGCAGAATAAGATCCACAAAGTTTACTTTTTTTCTCTTTCCCCTTTCTCTTCTGTTACCTCTTTTTGACTCAAATGATTTGCCATTATTCAGGGTCCTATGGTTTCTTCTGGTTAGGAAGAGAAACTGATGGTGGAGCCCAGTTTTTCTTTGATGCAAGCCAGTATATTTACAAAGGATATACAAAGTCCTGTGTCCCTGAATGCAGCAGGAATTAAACAGCTGGAAACAATTTCTATGCCCCCTTTTCCAGACAGCACCTAGCCCAAATTCACTCTCTTAGCATTTTCTCAGGGTCATTCTACCATTACTGTGTCTGATGCTTCCTTGCTGCTTCTCTGAGTCGCTTCTTTGGTCTTTTCTCCTGCTTCTCTCACAGATACATACAGCTCCATCAAATAAAACCACGTGAAACCCCTCTTCCCATGTAGCTTGGATTCCTGAGTGGCCTCACACACATGCCTATATGTTAGGTAGAGGTTCCTATTATTTCAGCTACCTGGTTCCATAAAGGAATTTAATGGCTTCTTAAATTAAGGGTACCAGTTACATCCCTCGGTTTCAGCTAGATTTTACCCAAGCCATAAGCAAACTATAAAATGGCCAGTTAAGAAAGGAAAGGCTGACGCTCCTTAGAGTCTGTTCCATGTTCTTTATGTTCATGTCTGGGGTTTTGCTATCTCCAGCTGCCCACTCTGCTTATAAAGAAATAGACTTTGCTTGACTTGTCGCTTTCTACATTAATTTGTCCATCGGTCGATTGTTTACCTCCTGCTGTTCTCAAAGAATTTCATGAGCTTTTATTTAAGTGCCTCAAACAAGTACAGATTTTGTGAGCCTTTGCCAAAAGATGTTTAATGCTGTTATTATAAAGGAAATCACGCCCTAACAGATGCAGGTGGTGTGCAGAACATGCCAGGTGTGAATCTGCCATCTCACACTGGCTTCATTGTCAGGGATGGGGAAGCTAGCAGAGAAAGAAACCTTGGGAGGTAAAATAGGCGTTTATTGGGTCTTTTGGCTTTGAGAGCTGTTTGGTAGTTGAGCAATCTTTGTGATGCTCAAAGACCCAAAGTCTAGCTTCCTTCTGAAAGTCGCTGCCAGTGGCTGAGGCAGATGCTACCTGACACCCTTGTGAGTCCTGACAGTTTGGCCACATGATGGTTTGTTTGCATTTGCTTCATCTTAAAGGTCAGTTTTATGAAGTGCACTGTTGATGCACAGAGCCGTAAGTCACATCTTTTGTAATACAGGCCACAATTGCGGAACCCACTTAAGCGCTGAATGGGGGCAATGTTCTGTAGTGGAAGTGGGTGAGGGGAACTTCAGGGCCTTTAAGAACTCACTCAGTTCAAAGGTTGTTCAAACAATCCCCTCTTAGGGTCCAATTTATTGAGTCCCAGGTGCATACTGACCCTCTAGGCCCCAGCCCCAGTTCAGTGACTCTCTCCTGATAATCCAAAAATAGAACATCAACTCTCACTCTTCAGCTCAGTTTCAGCTGGGTGCAGCCCCACCCAAACAGCTGGGCACAGTCCTGAGGGACTGTCTTTCTGCTTCCCAGCCCCTCCTGCCTGGAGGTTTGTCCTTTCCCACCGTCTTTCTACCTGGGCCTTTGCAGTCTGTCACCGGCTTGCACAGGGTATTTTCCAGGCCTCGCTCCTGGAGAGTTTTCCTCACTCTCTCCTGCTTCTCGAGCTTCCCCCACACTGACTCAGGCACTGCAGGAGACGCCGGGCTCCCAGCAATGGCTATAGACCTTGCTACAGTTTTGTGGACTTCTCCACTTTAGTGCAACTTCCTGCTTCTTTTGTACTGGAATCACCTGATTCCTCTCAGGTCGGGCTTGTGCTGTAATCAGGGTTGGCTTAGCCCTCAGTCCTCCAACCCATGAGGCAGCTCACCATGTCATAGTACCAAAGTCCTTATTTATCATGAATTGTCTATGCGGGAAGGACATGCTTTTTGCTTACCATTCTTAAGATCTTCTGCTTTCACTAACCTCATCCACTGTATGACATTGTCTAGTCTTATTTCCCTTTGTAGTTTCTCCTTTGGCATCCTTCCATAAGCACTAGCCTCTTTCTTTGCTAGGAACCTAAATAGTTAAAGCGTTCTCCGCCATCCCCACGCACCACTAATGGCACTAACTTGACATTGCTATGTTACTTATATTACTGCTGTTCCATAATAGTCTTAATATGCAGAACAGCTGGAGTGCCACATTTCTGAAGTGACCTATTTTGTGTCTTGAGTGTGCTACTTTTGCAGCCATAAATAGCAAGAGGCTCAGTAGCAGTTTGGGAAGCTTGAACTTCTTGTCCCCTGCCACACCCTTTTCTCTTTAATTTCACCAGGTTGGAATCTATCATTGTCGCTGATCTCCAGCAAATGTCATTGAATATTCACGTCATCCTGTGCAAAGTTCTCCAGCCATGTCAGAGAACTACTGCTTTACTCCAGGCACTGATGTCTCCTGGAATATGATGCAGATGTTGCTCTCTGCATTGAATATAAATATTTTTTCTCATCAGGCAAATTTCAAACTTCATACTAACTGGGGCCACATGGTAGCTCTAGAAGTAATAGCTTGCCGGCATCAATGAGGACAGTATCTTCAATCAAATATCCCGCATCATCCTACCAGATTTTGATTTCATTCATACTGGAATAAACCCAGACTACCTCTAATGACGTCAGTGTTACTCTCTATTTATATTAGGACTGAATGGATTGTATCCCACCTGGACATCAGATTCATCTTCATCCGAACAAAAGCCATTTCTTTCTCATTTCTCTTTCCTGGCCGCTGCATATGGCACCATACACCAGGAAGTCTCTTTCAGGGCAGAGGATAGGCTACTGCCAGTCTATCAATCATTAGAGAGGCCTGAAATGTCAGTTTTGTCTGCTACAACCTTGAGATCAGATAGTCATCCTGTTTGATGTAGCATTCATAATCGCCGAGTGACAAGCCATATTTATTTTCACATTGTCAAACAGTGCTTTTCCCCACTGCTAGCGCTACTAGGATTGAGTTTCCCTTAAGGGGGAGTTAGTTGGGTTTCATCTATCTAGTTTCCTATATACCAGATTGTTATCAGTTCTTCTTCATTAACATGGTGATCAATCAAGATTTGATTGGGCTCTCTTTTGTGAGCACAGCACAATCCTAAAGCCTACATCATGGTCCGTCAATTCCTCAGGGAGAAAAGATAAAGGAATGGACATTTACATCCTTCCAAATTCCCTTGTTAAGTTATACTTTGACATAGATGTGGGCATATACAAGGCATGAATGCTGCTTTCTGAAGTAAAGTAAATATACTCAGCATACTGTTAAGGTCAGATTTCCTAGATCATCTGTTGTCTCACTTTTTCCATACACGTTCTTAAGCTACTGCAACTCCCCACTAGCTCTTTCTTCTTTTAGATCCTTTTGGAACTACAAAATCTCCATACTTAGAGCTGCTGAATTTCCTTCATCCACCTTGGTAGGACAGTTGTGATTTGTAATTTGAATCACCAGCTTTGTAAACAGTAAGAACCAACACTCCATGGCAATTTTTGAGGATGATTAGATCTGCTTCTGAAGAGTGTATCTGGCATATATCTTATAAGGGACCAAACAAAAGAGTCCAGATCTAAATGTTGTGGCTTAAACCCATCTCCAGTTCTTCCTAGGCACCTAGACTTCCTTTACTGTTCATGTGGCTCATTACATTACATCACCAACCTAATTTGTTCTTGAAGGGAGGCTGTGGTGCAAGGAAATGTTCATTTCCAGCAAACCAGCAGGATTTGGTCTGGGAGCAAACACCCTTTAACCCCGTCACAATCCAGCATCCTAGGTTGCTCTCTGACTTTCATACTTACCTAACACTTTTTCTCTAAAAGCCTACAAAGGCTGGCGGGCTACATTTCCACAGTACATGGTGGTGACATGCATTAATGGTACAATTACTGGAAAGTAGAAAGAGTAGCTGACATTAAGGCTGCCACTTGTGAGATCTCATAATGAGTCAGAAACGTACATGTCATCATAATACTTATTTCCTAGCATAGATCTGATTATTCAATCTGCTACAATAGCAAAGAACATCTTTACCTTGACAGATAGTACAGAAATTATGGCAAAGGAAAGCATTGCCTTGACACTTTAAAGGGAAATTTTTCTAAATTACCCTCTATCATTTGACTCATCTCCATTTGTTAAACACATGGTACTTGGATCCAATCTGCTCAACTCCCAGGGCACAGGCCACTGTATATCAAGGCTTTTCTTCATGACAGCTGAAAGGATAGTGGCAGACTTCCTGTGGCACTGGGCTAAAAGCATGGGGCATAACACGTCTATCACTTGCCTTGGCGTAAAGCAGAAATAACTCTACCGAAGTCTGTGGAATTACAACAGTGTAAATCTTGAGAAGGCAAGAGAGGAATCAGTCCCATTTGTAAAGTGAGGTGGTTTGCAGGAGTAAGAACTACTTGTATGAGTAAGCACTGCAGGATCAAGCTCCAATGCTTATGTTGCACACAGGTAAGAATCAGACCACAATACAAATGTACACAATAGAAAACAGTTGATTTCAATAACTTCTGTAATTGCACGGGAGCAATCATAATGACTGGTTGGTGACAAAAGGTTACAAGCCTTTTTACTGATACCATAAAAACTTTCAAAGGAAAAGTGTTACATTTGGGAAGGTGTGCTGCACAAGTGCATTAATCAACTGATTAGGAATGCATGGGGTATTTTGACTCTGCAGACATCGTGTAAAATTTCCATATATCTCTTCAATCTGTGGTTATCCATCACCAAA
Organism: Chelonoidis abingdonii; assembly: GCF_003597395.2. Taxonomy (NCBI): domain Eukaryota; kingdom Metazoa; phylum Chordata; order Testudines; family Testudinidae; genus Chelonoidis; species Chelonoidis abingdonii. Next base: position 25,297,311 of record NC_133781.1, read on the forward strand.
CTTAGTCTCTTTGATGACACTTTTTTTAAAAATTGGATATTGAAGAAGTAATAGGAAAACATCACTCCATAAATCATTTTAATTGAAGGGAATGTTTGCTATATATCTGGTGTCAGAATATAGCAACCTTGATTTGGGACCTTATTCATTTCAGAGCAAACATGTTTTCCTCATTTCTATGCCAGATTGTTGAGAGTTATACATAGAAACAGTCTCCAGAGATTGATCATGCACAATCAAGTGATACAGGACCAAAAGCAAGACAAATGACTACAAGGAATCCAAAGGTTAGGCGAAGGAGATGCGACTGGCTGGTTCAGGTCCATAGCTTGATGATGGCTGCATTTCAGAGAACCTGAGCCAAAGGTTTCAAGCCCACCACAGAGCTGCCTTAGCACAAAGGGTAGGCCACCGAGGTAGACCATGCAATCTCCCTGAGGAGACCGTATTATACAGTTGGACACCCAAAGATGATGCCTAACCTTGGAAACATAATTGGGATGCAGTTAGAAAGACCAGGATCTAGAGTGAAAAATAAAAGAATCAAAAATGCTCCAGCAAATTAAATGCAGTCTAGAAAGAAGATATACAGAAATCAGGTTTGAAGGCCATGCAAAGTCATGATCCTATTGCAGGAGTTCTCAAACTTCATTGCATTGCGACCCCCTGCTGACAACAAAAATTACTATATGACCCCAGGAGGGCGTCTGAAGGACCAGGAGGGGGACCAAAGCTGGAGCCCACCCGAGCCCCACAACCCCAGGTGGGGGAGCCAAAACCAAAGCCTGAGCCCCACTGACCCAGGCAGGGGGACCAAAGCCAAAGCCTAAAGCTAAACCTGAGCCCCTCTGTGACGAGTTGCTCCCCACGCCCGGGTGCCACCTGATACACTGGAGTCCCGGGGAGCCCACCTATTCCACCAGCCTGGGCTCCCTAACCCTGTCCTGTGCCAGGCCCTCAAGTCTTCTCCTGCGCGTGCATGCGCGCGCACACACACACGCATGCACACACACACATACACACACACACAGCTGCAGAAAGATACACCAACACTGAGATCAGCTCTGTGTGGGAAGACTCAGCTCGGAGATTGCTCAGCACTCAAATGCTCACCTCCTTTAAGATGGAAACCCAAAACTATATTGTCTTGTGCTACATAGAGATCTATACAGTGCAAGCTCATGAAATCCGCCCCCTCCCTCAGTGTGGAGGAAGATATGAGCAGCTTTCTGCTCACTCCTCTGCCCCCCAGCTATAAGTTACACAAACTGGTTTTAGGATGAACAAAAAACAAGTTTATTAACTACAAAAGGTAGATTTTAATTGATTATAAGAGATAGCAAACAGGTCAAAGCAGATTACTGAGCAAATAAAACAAAATACACAAAGTGTATTGCACTAAATTAACTGGTTAATAGTAGCAAACTCTCACCCTAAACGTTGTTTTATGCAGGGTGCAGAGTTTCCTGAAGGTGACCTGCACTGCTTGTCACTTAAATCTCCGGGTATTCCTTTCACAGGCTGACCTTTCTTGCCTAGGTTCAGCCCCCGCCACCCTCCCCACACACCCCCAGCTTAGTTCCTTGTTTCTTCAGGCGTTATCAGCAGTCTTCCTTCTTGGGTGGGGAGGCAGTGGAGAAGAACCTAGATTAACTGACTCCCCAGCCTTGAATCGGATTTTCATAGGGTGGGAATCCTTTGTTTCCCAGTTTGACCCTCACCTCCTCCTAGTGGAAAAATACCAGCAGTCCAAGATGGTGTTCAGTAACAGGTGACATGCTCATATGACCCTGCTGTGTCAAAGCAGCTTCCCAGGAAGGAGGGAGATTAGTATCTTCAAAGGCCTATTGTTCTCCCTAATGGCCCATTCCAGTTTGATTTCAGGTGAAACCACAGTTGTAATTGTTACATAGTCAACATTCCTAACTTCAGATACAGAAATGATACATGCATACAAATTGGATAAGTACAATCAGTAAATCATAACCTTTCCAGTGATACCTCTCATGCCCCATCTTGCATAAAACATATCTTAGTTATGCCATATTCATATCGGAAGCATATCTCTATGAAGAATATGGGGCATAGCGTCACACCCGCCACCCAGGGCTGAAGCTCTTGGGCTTTGGCTTCAGCCCTGGGCTGTGGGGCTTGGACTTTGGAGCTTGGGCTCTGGCATCATCCCCAGACCCTAGCAAGTCTGACACCAGCCCTGGCAACCCTCATTAAAACGGGGTCCTGATCCACTTTGGGGTCTCATAGACTCATAGGTCAGAAGGGACCAATATGATCATCTAGTCTGACCTCCTGCACAAAGCAGGCCACAGAACCCTACCCATCCACTTTTATAACAACCCCTAACCTATGTCTGAGTATTGAAGTCTTCAAATTGCGGTTGAAGACCTCAAGCTGCAGAGAGCCACCAGCAAGTGACCCCATGCCCCACGCTGCCAGAGAAGGCGAAAAAACCTCCAGGGCTCTGCCAATCTGCACAGGAGGAAAAATTCCTTCCCGACCCCAAATATGGCAATCAGCTAAACCCTGAGCAGTGTGGCAAGACTTCACAGCCAGCACTCAGGAAAGAATTCTCTGCAGTAACTCAGATCCCATCCCATCCAACATCCATCACAGATCATTGAGCAGACTTATCTGCTGATATAATCAAAGATCAGTTGCAAAATTAAGCTATCCCATCATACCATCCCTTCCATAAACTTATCAAGCTTAGTCTTAAAGCCAGATATGTCTTTTGCCCCCACTATTCCCCTTGTCCCAACCTACAGTTTGAGAACTGCTGCCCTATTGCATCACAGGGTTATTGTTGATTTAATGATAGTTAATTATTAGTAGTAGTATATACTGGGCTTGAAATAACTGGTACAAGCCAGCTCCATAACAAAGTCGGATGTCTCTTCTGCATATAACTTGTCTACGTGGATGAGGGAGGTAGAGATGGGGTATCACCTGTTGGCACTCAGAGCTGGACTGGAAACGAAGGCCCAGCTACCTACCATGGTGATGATCGCCATAGACATCTGTGAGCAGCGATAAAGGAAGGCAGCAGGGATTGGCTGTGGGCAAATGGCCAGAGGGGCCTGGGGAAGGCTGTGGAGAAAATGCAGGCGATGAGGGCTATAAGGATGCAGCTTAAGAGGAGGAATGGGCAAGTAAAGGAGCAGAAGGAAGGGGAGGAAGCAAACAAAGAGAGGTGTGATTAAGGAGGAAGAGACATAACATCAGGGGGAGAAAGGAAGGAGGAGGTGGCTGAAGGGAGTTGTGGAAGAAAGCAGGAAGAAGGAAGCTAAGGAGAGAACTCAGAAAAATGAGATGTTTAGGAGAATGGGCTGCAGGAGAGGAGAGAGTGTGACAGATGGATTTGACCAGATGGCTACTTTAGGTCTTTTTATGGGCAGTGGTCTTTTGTTTTCCTTGAGTTTGAATCCCTTTTCAGCTATGTGTGTGTGCATACACCTCTCCACTGTTCCTTAACAATCACTGTTTTCCATAGCTATGCTGATAGAGTGACGCAAATAACAAGGGTATACATGTATGTATACAGTGGCTGGCTAATGATAATTAAAAGCTTGCAACTGAAACATTTAATCCCCAAAGTCTGAAAATTGACTAAAATTTTTACAATTAACAAGTGAAACAACAATAATCAAAATGTAGACAAATTACAAATAAGATCAGTTTTAATGAACAGGAACTGAGGAGAACTCATCTGAGTCCCGCATCTGAAATTTTCTATTGTCTAAGGAAAGCTAGACATAAAAATGAGAGACAGCAAAAGGCAGTGTTTGCTCTTTTAGCTTTAATTATTCATTAGACATGTTTTTCTTTCTGCTGAGATTCAGAACAAGACACTTGGGCAGGCTGCTCTTAAGTTTACAGAAGCTGTAACTTCTCCATTACACCAGCTAATAAACACAACTGAATATAACTGTCTGGTTATAGTTGCAGAAGTAGCCCTAGGAAAATTGGTTAATGAATCAGAAATGACTTAATCAATGTTATTCACTCACAAGAATGCAATGCATGGAATGCAAATCTGCAGTGCACTAAAGCACAGGTGCATAAATATTTTATTGATAAGAGTTCTGAGTTCACTTTGTTACATATGTTTTTTAGTTCAGAATCACTTCCGCTCTGAAATGCCTCAATCTCACGGAGGAAAGAATGATGGTGATGGTGATGGCTGTGCACAAACCAATTTATGAACACTAGACTTGAATCTAAATAATAGCTCTGCAAGCCCCATTCTCCCCCAGAATCATTCTCTGCTTCCTCAGCAACCAAAAGATGGGGATGTCTGTCTCCTGGCAAAAGACGGGGTGGGGTGAGGGGCCTACAGGTGGGAGAAAAATCCATGAGGCTTCCCTTCTGCTGAAAGGAGCTGAGGGGCACTGAGCCCCTCCCACCCTATGGATCTTGGGAGGGATTCATGTGGAGCCAGGAGCCATCTTGCCCCCTCTGTCCTTGGCCTGGGGGCTCCTGTTGCAGTTGTTCTGCTCTCAACTGCCCCCCCTCCCCCGGCTCCCCGGTGTGGCTGTGCAGCAGAGGCCATGAAGGGAGCTTGGAGTATGACAGTGCCCTTACCGATTTCCACAGGGAAATCTGGGTATAGAGCAGAATACACTCCACCCGTGTTCCCCTTCCACCTCCAGATCTCCAGGACAGCCAAAACCAAATACCTCAGAAAATGAAATATGCACACTCTGTGCTTGGCCCCAGAGTCTGCCTCCACAGGTGCTGCCATTACAGGGATCTTGAGGCCTACCCTGGCACATCTTGCAGGGTCTAGTTTTTAATCGCTTTCACCACACTGCTGCTGTGGTGCTCAGACACTGGGCTCTAGCAACACCTCAGCTTCTCGGATAAGCTTGTTTTCCCCTGGGTTTTAATAGCTGATGACAGGCAGCCGCTTCACTGCTTGGTGAGAGCCCCCAAAACGCCAGCTCGTGAGGTAACACTAGGAGTAATGAGCTCAGAATACTGCTCTGTGGAGACACATGGGTTTGATAGCAGTTCTCTCCCCCCCTCCTTGTTCACTGTGTGGCGTAGTTTACTGTGGCTTTGGATTCAGCATATTACAAATGCACCTTGTTGCACATGAGACTGCACAGGGCTTTCAGGTACCCACATGCCAAGCAAAGCACCTTCACTCTCACTCTGTAATTGTCTTGACAAGACAGTCAGACTGGGAACAGTCAGTGGCAGGGCACGCTTCCAAAGTCCTGGCTCTCTTAAAGGGGCTGGGGGGAATCTGGTACTGACTGAATCATTACAACTCAGTGACGTGCTGCCAATATTTTAACAGGGCACTGAGACTAAAACAAAATACCTCTTCGCTCCACTCCCTGAGCTTGTGACAAATACCAGTTGCATGCTTGCAGTGTGTGTGTGTGTGTGTGTGAGTGTGCAGGGCCGGCTCCAGGGGTTTTGCTGCCCCAAGCAGCCAAAAAAAAAAAGCCACAATCACGTTCTGTGGCAATTCAGTGAGAGGTCCTTCGCTCCGAGCCGGAGTGAGGGATTTGCCACCGAATAGCTGGATGTGCTGCCCCCTTCTGAAGTGGCCTCCCCAAGCACCAACTTGCTAAGCTGGTGCCTGGAGCTGACTGTGTGTGTGCGGGGGGAGCGGGGGCTGGTCTACACTAGGATTGGGGATCGAGCTAAGATATGCAACTTCAGCTACGAGAATAGCGTAGCTGAAGTCGATGTATCTTAGATCGACTTAGACGCGACGCGATACATTGATCCCCGATAGATCGATCACTACCCACTGATCCGATCCGGCGAGTAGTGTAGACATACCCTGTATGTGTGTGTGTGTGTGTGCGGTGCCATTTAGCGTCAACCTTTTGTGTGCTTCCGGGGAGTGGTCATAGCAATTCAAACCATGGCTGGGGCCCAGGAACAGGACTTAACCATGACACATGGTGTGGGCACTGATTTGCCACTTCTCTATAGTGACTCCCTAGAGCTCTCATGGAGTGCCCAGAGGGAATTGATACCCTTCCCCAGGTCCAAATACTGCCTGAAACATCACCTGCCCTCTGGCAGGGTGTAAGCTATTTCTAAAGTGACTTAGGAGCACAAACTGCGTTGATAGTCAATGAGACTAGTGTCTTAAGGGCTTGTCTACAAGCAGAGATTGACCTGTAGAACTAAAGCACGATAATTATACTATAGCTATGTTAGTATAACTTCCTAGGTGGACACTCTATTCCAAAATAAAAGTGACCTTTTAATGGCATTGTTTTAGGGTGACCAGACAGCAAGTATGAAAAATTGGGATGGGGGTGGGGGGTAATAGGCACCTATATAAAACAAAGCCCCAAATATTGGGACTGTCCCTATAAAATAGGGACATCGGGTCACCTTACATAGTTTGTACCAATATAGCTGTAGAAGTGTAATCATACTACTGTAGCTTTGCTGGTCAATTGCCCTGTGCAGACAACGCCTAAGTCACTTAGGGGCTTTTCAAAATCTCACCCAGGATGAATTCCCCTCCAGGGCACAGAGGCATTGCTGGCACAGCTGTACTCACAGCTCCCTAAGCCAAGTTTTCTGCATTTGCCCCCATATCTTTCTAATAAATCCAATTATCCTATGGTCATTTGTAGTTTCTTCTCTAAGGTCATGGCCGTTTTAGTATTGTCAACTCCAGGCATTCAGATATCAAAAGCCAGATCCCCCCAAACTGTGAGATTGTCTTAAAAATGAGATATTAAAAATAATATAATGGGTGGTCTTTTTAGTTATCTTCTGGTTTTTGAGCCCTGGAGATCACAATTCAAGCTTTAACCAGTCAGAATGAAGGTTAGAAACTTATTTTTTAAACAAATTGAGATTACCTGATTTAAGGAGCTGTAAACTGGCCCCTGCAGACCTGGGGCTAGGTTCGGAAATATTGCAGGCAATTCTTCTTTTGCTCTGAAAAACGTAATGTACATGTTCCCACAGAGTGACTGAGGAGCCTGCATATAATGTAATGGGCTAGCCTGTAACTTGAGGCCCAGTCCTGAAGAAGACGTCGTGTCTAAAGTGCTCCAATCCAGGAGAAGGCTCTAGAGGCATTGCGACTCAGACACACCTTTCAATCACAATTCCTCCCTTGCTCCCAGGGGATAGTAAATTACTGCCGGCCTATACCAGCAGCAAATTATGGCATTCCTTGGTCTGGCTCAGCTATACTTGACCAGTGAGTGGGATGTGTGGATCTGTAGCACAGACCATTCCCTGCCCACCTCCTCCAGGGGAGGGGAGTAAGTGTGCATATATGTCTGCTGGAGCAGGAGTGTAAGACGAGTCCTTATTCACTTGCATGGGCATGCAGGCCAAGTCACAGTCTAGTCTTATGTAAATATGTTATGAGTCTGACTCATATTGCTATTTCTGAGTCAGTCCATAAAGACTAGAAATATTGCATGTGTATTAAAATTCTGCTTGAAGTTAGTTCTGAAAGCCTCAAAATATATAAGGTTTGCTGTATTTAATACCAAACTTGGATTTGACTAAGTTCATTTACATCTGCTAATGCAAAATCAGGCCCTGATCCTGTGAACTCTTTATTCACACGAATAGCCCCACTTCTACAGTTAATGGAACTATTTGCATAAGTAAGTATGTGCAGGATCTGGCCCTTAAATTGGACCAGAGTAAATTTTGCACCAGATATTGAAATGCATAGAATTTCTTAAACCAAGGCTCAAACAGAAAATGTCCTTCCTTGAGAAATTTTGAAAGCAATTCCTAGATGTAGAATTAATTTATTTGCCAACATGAGCTGTGGCTTTGGAAATCTAAAAGTCCATCTGACTAGCATGCTTAAGTAGGATACATTGTGAGCAAATGTGTTAAAGGAAATGCTTTTTCAACTGTATTGTCTTGTTTGTGTAAATTGTGTTCTATTCTTAGAGGAGTCAAAATAATTTTTTTTCTAAGTCTCATATTTTATATTTCGTGGAACAAGGGACAGAAGTGATAAGAACTTCTGAAATGACAAATGTATGAATTTATTTCACAGCCACAGCTAGGGTTTTAAATTAGTTTTATTTCATGTTTCTGACAAGTCAGGGTTAGTTGTTATCTGTTTATATAAGGAAATCTTGAGAGGCAAATTCTGCTCTCAGTTATGCTGGGTGTAATTCAAAGTAACTGCACGGACTTCAAAGCAGTTACTCTGGATTTACACCAGGGTAACAGATCAGAATATAGCCCTGAGTCTCTCAAGTTACTATGGGCTTGTGAATTATGCCTATTTGAGAACACAATCGGCCCCTTTCACTCTTAAGTTGTTGAATTTGAAAAGTTCATTTAAAGAGCAACATTTATATAGGATGAAACCCAGAGGTCAGAGGAACTGCTTTCCAGAAAGCATTTGTATTGTGTTTATACCAAAGTACATGACCAGTACATCTATTCAAAGATTCATGTGCAGTAGGACTAAGGGTTTGACATAGTAGTCTGATCTTGCTCCCATTGACCCTGTTTCCAATGATAATTTTGCCACTGACTTCCAAGAAAGTGCGAAGATCAGTGTGTCAGGAGCTGAAGTGTGAATTACAGTACATGTGTAGTCTCCGATCCTGTAAATTCACAAGTCAGTAACTTTATGCAAATAAGTGATCCACTGAGGAGGAGCCACAGCAAACTTGGGAGTCTGCAGATTATACGGTCAGTTTGACAAGTGTGGATCCAAAATAACTCTACTGAAATCTGGATTAAATGGAGGTAATTGAGATGAAAATGTGGCCTCGAGGCAATAATGTAGGAATAGGATACGGATATTCCAAAGCACAATGAAGCAAAGGTTGAAAAGGGATTCTTAATCATGTATTTCCGTGCTTTTGTGGGCTCAGTTCAATGCTCTAATATCAAATGGATATCTGGTTTCCTGCACATTTGGGTAATATTTAAAGCAAGGAAAAGAAAATGAATAAAAGGCAAAGTGTACAAGAGCTGATCATGAAAAACCCATCATGTTACACAGGACAGACCTAGATCTTCATAAATCCAGTCAATGGGAGTCAATCAGAACCATTTCTGAAGCGATGGATCACAAACATGAAAGATGCAGATCAACAGTTTCTTGGGGATGGCAGCATCTCAGTGCATCAACAGTTGTGGCTTTTTCCATGTTGATGGGAGGGACTAATACCTTAGATTTTGTGCTAAAATTCATTATACAATCTTAGTTAAAAACAGGCCCTATCTGAATGGGAGCAAAACAATATTAACTATAAACATGTTTGTTGCTAACATAGTTCTGGTATGGTTTTCTTTTTCATTAGAGGCATTTTTCAAGTCTATAGCATTTACTAACCATGAAAATCAGAGATTCACTCCCAGGTCTGCGACCTCCCTGCACTTTGGTGAAGTTAGAACCTGTATCCAAGTATCAAAGATGGGCCATTGCTCCATAATGGGTTGAACCAATTCTGAGGTGCTCAAACTAAAGATTTCAGGCAATAGGAATTTGAATCTAAACTTCTAAATTGAGGCCACTCTCTTCTGGAAATAGGAATTTATAATGGAAAGGTCATTGGTCCTTAAGTCAGTATGTACTGCCCTATTATAATAGGGAAACAGAAGTCCTAGCACATCACTATGGTACAGTAAATTTACCTTGGGTGCAGCTCCAGTCACTTCAGAGTAGTTACACCAGGTCTGAATCTGCCAGAGGGCATTTAAATGACTGGCTTTAGAGGTGTGGGAGAAAAGCTGAGCTTTGCTCACTGCATCCAGCTCTTCAAATGCAAATTAGCTAATCAATGTCTGCGTGCAGCCACACAGGAGAGTTGCAACAAGGAGCTGCTCTAAACATCCCTATGAGTAGGGTGACCAGACAGCAAATGTGAAAAATCGGGATGGGGGTGGGAGTAATAGGATCCTATATAAGAAAAAGACCCAAAAATCAGGACTGTTCCTATAAAATCGGGATATCTGGTCACCCTATCTATTAGAGACTGAAAATGTTTGTTTCCAAAAGTTATTTTTGAAAATAGTTTCTAGTAAACAAGGCTCCATTTAAACTGCTAAATGGAGCATCTGCCAAACTAAAGGAACTGATGACAGCAGGTGAAAAGAAACATGCGTCAAGTATACACTTCAGACACATATTGAGAGCCTGTCTCTAAAAGAGAGCAAATTAACAGTATTTCCTGCCCACAAGCATTGACTAAAAATCATTTTCACAATATAAGGAAAGCCCCAATAAAAGCAGAACGAGTAAAGCTAAGCTGTACCTTTCCTTCCCTCTATCCTCTCTCATGGGAGAGAATCCTTCTCTTTATTTCAGTTGACAATTTTTCACTCTGTGCTTCCTTTTGCTGTGAGAAATGTTAGTGATGCCAAGCCCAGATGGCTTTTGTTTGGTGCAAACAATGTCTACTGAGTAGTATGTTTAAAAAAAATCAGCTAACTAAACCAGTGGTAGAACAGAGTAATCAATTGAAAAGGCAGTTGAAAGTAATTTTTTTTAAATGGATCATTTGGTGCCTTCCCAGGGCAAAATGTGTGCCTTTCCAAAGCACCTTATGAACCAAGGAGAGAAAAAAAGACATTCCTAATAAGGATGGTATAGGAGTATTCAGGGAGGAAGATAAACTCCATCCCAGGGAGGGAACCACCCTGAATTTCTCCTTCTCTTGAACACACTGAACTCAACTCAACTCAACTCAGTAGCATATTTCAGTAAGTGCTTCACTTATTGCCTGCCCTACTTCTCCCATACGCAAAACCCTCATCGACTTCAGTGGGGATTTTGCTTGCAGAAGGAGTTATGAATCAGGCCCCAGAGATGTTAGCAGGGAGGTAGGAGACAAAAGCATAGGGGAAAGGGTTGGATTCAACCTATTAGGACAAGGACAACCTCCTCACTAACAGGCCTTCACTTTACAGTACCATACAGAGGGGGGGAAGCACACCTGGGCCTTTACAAAATGATCTGGCCATGCCGGACCTTCCTGAAGACCATTCTTGGCAATGGGGATAACCCCCTTACCAAACTTGTGAGTTCTTTATAGCACTGGGCTATGGGGACTGTTTCTTCTTTACTATCTTTCATGTTTCGTAAGGGAAATTAGACACAGCTCCAGTCTCTGCACTAGTCAGTCTCCAATAGTCATCTCATAAGCTCTTTGTTGTACAGTGGAAGTCAGAATCAAAGCACACCCTGGGCAGCCATCTCAGAAACCAGAAAGTTAGCTACATCCCAATGTGATTACAAATGGGCCAAAACGTTGTCCTTACTCAAGCAATGCTCCCATTGAACAAGCTTGAGCCAGCAGCTTTACTCATTCCAGACTTAAGAAAACTCCTGAATCAATGCCAGAGTAAAGACTGAGCAAAAGGTAAGGCCCTCAGGCTTTGGCCCTGTGTGATTAGTGTAAACCAGAGGTAGGCAACCTATGGCACGTGTGCCGAAGATGGCACGTGAGCTGATTTTCAGTGGCACTCACACTGCCCAGGTCCTGGCCACTGGTCCAGGGGGCTCTGCATTTTAATTTAATTTTAAATGAAGCTGCTTAAACATTTTAAAATCTTGTTTACTTTATGTACAACAATAGATTAGTTATATATTATAGACTTACAGAAAGAGCCCTTCTAAAAATGTTAAAATATATTACCGGCACGCAAAACCTTAACTTAGAGCGAATAAATAAAGACTCGGCACACCATTTCCAAAAGGTTGCCAACCCCTGGTGTAAACTGTAGTCTGCATCTAAAATAATAAGTGAGGAATGGGCAGAGAAGATGAAATGCAAGATCCCATATAATACACACAGTTCCTGATGTAACTGTGATTTCAAAGAGAAAACTTCGGAAGTCAGACGTCTTGCTATCGATTACACATTACTTTTGTGATGTCACATCTTTGCTCCGCTTGTATTTCAGCATTTCTCCCCCTGATAATGTGAACCACAATTATCTAAATGAACAGCTTCAGTTCTAACAGCCCTGGTGAACTGACATGGCTTATCAACAGAACGGGGCCTTTCATCCCTTTGGCCTGTAAAGAAGCACAGAACACACTATTGAGAACACTTCCTCCATGGCAACAAGACTGGTGTTCCAAGAATTAGATTTTCACAATGCCCCTGGGCCTCGCTTTGACATCGTCATTGTTCCACAGCACAACCCCCCCAACACACACCAGGGTAGCATAAATAGAGTACATAATATCAACCAATATAGAAAAAGGCTACTTGGTAGTTAATTTGTTAAAAAACATATCCTTAAAATCATACCAGCGTGGCTACAGATTGATGCTGTATAAATATTTAAAGGCATTCCTCTGTAACACTTTACCAGAGCAACGTTCCAAACTGTAGCTAAAATGATGCATGTGAATGGAAAGCAAAAGAATATTCCACCATTCAAACTTGTTTAATCTGCCTTTGAAATGGATTTTTTTTACCCCAGTTGCTGAGCATTAGTATGGAAAAGCCATTGGTCCAAATCTGTTCTTGGTGTAATTCTACTAGAGCCAATGGAGTTAAACCACAGATTGTTTGGTCCTTTTAAGCAAAGTGTAATTTTCTCCCTAGATCGCTACTGAATACAATTGAGAAAGATCTTTGGCTATCCGGAAGGCATGCTGAAGAGGTCATCATATCTTGTGTGAATAACAAGAATGAAAACCAGCGGCTCTGCAGTTTTACCACTTAAAAGAAGTGCTCTCAGCCACACCATTCATCACTAACTGGCCCAAACCTGGCAGCATGACTACTTTGAGTTCAAATCTTCCAGTTTGACAAGCAATCTACCTCTGCTCTACATTACCAGAGAGCTGCCTGTAGGAATTACTTAAAGATACTTATACTTGCTGTGCCTCCCTCCCAAGGCTATTGGAAGGCTTAAGTACAGACACATCTGCAAAGTATGGTAAGATCCTTTGATAGTAAACACTTATAAAAGTACAATAGAAGGAAGGATGGCCTTGTGGTCACAGCACTGAATGGGGACTAAGGAGATGTTGATTTGGTTCCTTGATTCTGCCACAGCTTGCGTGATCTTGGGCAAGTCACGTAGGGGCATTTTTTTAAATGGATTCAGGGGCCTAAAATTGGGGATAGGTACTTAGTGGTAGTTTCAAAAGTGCCTAAGTACCTAACTCCCATTGATGTGGACTAAGGGGATGTTTAACTGCTGTGGAGACATTGGCTGCAGCCCCAGTTCTGGGACCCTCCTACCTTGCCTAGGCTCCAGCTTGAGCCTGAATATCTACATTGCACTTAAACAGCCCCTTAGCCCAGCCCCATGAGCCCGAGTCAGCAGGCACATGCCAGCCTAGGTTGACCAGATGTCCCAATTTTATAGGGACAGTCCCGATTTTTGGGTCTTTTTCTTATATTGGCTCCTATTACCCCCCCCGAGCCCTGTCCCGATTTTTCACATTTGCTGTCTGGTCACCCTAGGCCAGCCACAGGTTTCCCGTTGCAGTGTAGACATACCCTCAGAGGCTACAGAGCCTGGGAAACTTACATATAGCTATCAGCTAACTCAGGGATTCTCAAACTGGGGGTAAGGACCCCTCAGGGTCACGAAGTTATTACATGGGGGTCACGAGCTGTCAACCTCCATCCCACACCCCGCTTTGCCTCCAACATTTATAATGGTGTTAAATATATTAAAAGTGCTTTTAATTTATAAGGGGAGGTCGCACTCAGGGGCTTGCTATGCGAAAGGAGTCACCAGTACAAAAGTTTGAGAATCACTGAGCTAACTGCTCTAAACTGGGATTCTTTCAGTTAAAGACAGACTGGAGCAGCACTTGGTGAGGTGAATTATTGCCTGACTTAGCTGGGCTTATGGGGAGAAGGTTGAGCCCTACAGAGTGGCAGCCTTATAGAGATCCAGGGTTTGGATTATTATATATACTGATCCCAATCCCTGTACCACTTTAGATACAGGCTATGGACATATGTTTCGCCAGCAACCGAGAGGATTGGTCAGCTATTAACCCAAGGGCTGGACTGCTGGTAGCTGGGAACATCCCCAGTGTTTGTTTGTCGGTAGAGATGCTGCGATTTCTCAAGCTCTGAAGGGTCCAGGTGACACACACTACAGACAATGATCACACTATATGGCAATATCACCTCTGAGAGAAGATCAGAGGGGAATGTGTTTTGGTGTTAGAAACTAAAGTGCAGAAAATGTTATGTTGAAACCTTGCATCTGAATGTCTCAAACCAAAACAAAAGGGGGAAGGTCTGTATAAATTTACACCAGTGGATTTACTGTTTAATAGCTTTTGTTTAAAAGTTTTTCCTAGTATTCCAAATACTACTTACGATATTTTATACTACTTACAATGTGTTTCGTGTGCATTTTGTTTTACTAGGAAAGTGTACGGTGCTCACACTCTGAAACTGACGGGGGACGATTCCCATCCATTTACCAGGGGTTTACATACAACAGCCCTGGGGTTTAACTCTATGTAATGCTGTTGGAAATGGCCTGAAAAGACTGAACTCCGGCCTATGCTTCAGCAAAGAGTTAAACTGCGGCGCAGGAAGAAGGAGAGTGTAGAGTCATATCCAATATTGCTGGCACACCTCTCTCCCCATAGCATTCACACAGATTGTTGGGAAACAAATCAGAACACTATCTTGGTGTAATGCTCTGGATTAAAAAGCTATGCAAACACGTTGCAAACAAGCGACCCGTTATTTCTGGTTTTATCAAGAACTGGCAAGAAATAGGAACCGCTTACAAATGGAGCTAGTCTGATTACATCAACTTGATGGCTAGACTTTGGACTGTACCACATGACTGACACAATAGTTCTACTGTACAGACCTTTCGACATTAAATTTTGGGTCGCTAAATAATATCTTGTCATTTATCTTTCTAAATAAGTTTGTCTTTGATACAAAGCAAGAATAAAGGACTAGATACCAGCCCTTTACAATATCCAGCTGAACTTAAACAATGAAAAAACCTATAGGTAGAGGTGGGCCTGATCCAAAGTCCTGGATCAAAGCACAAAATCAGTGTCACAGTTCAGGTCCACTGAACCTGTATTTCCCCTTGGTGGCCCAGCAAAGGGCACCCAACCATCAGGTTTCCAGCTCCCCAGCCATTGCCTGTCTTGGGTGGAGACACGAGCCCCTTTCCCTTCTGACCAGGGTGTTTCCAGACTGCACAGTTCCCTACCTTCTTCACTGTGCATTTCCCAGCACAGACAAGTTGCCAAGGACACCGGCTGGCTCTCTCTTCAGAGATGGTTAACAGGTGTAAATGCTACAGTCATAAGTACTACGCAACGCCTTACTCATCAGGTGAAAAAGCATTGCAGAGAAAACATATTAAAAACAATGAAAGAACCTTCACGCCTTACCAGAGTCCACCCCAAGCCTAACATGGGCTCTGGCAGGACCAGGCCTTCAAACCCCAACCCAAGGGACATTCCTTCTGGTTACCAAGGCCACGGCTACATGTACAGCACTACAGTGGCGGAGCTGTGCTGCCGCAGCACGTTTGGTGAAGATGCTCTATGCAGACCGCCGGCATAATTAAATCACCTCCACGAACAGCAGAAACTACGCTGGCAAAAGGAGCTCTCCTGCAGACATAGCACTGTCCACACACCCCTGAGCAACGTAAGTTGGACCAACATAGGCTGTAGTGTAGACACAGTCCAAGTCATCACAGCTTCCGCTCAGAACAAGCACCCAGTCTTATGTGGACTCAGTAGGCCCAGTCCTCCCAACCCTCCCTTAAGGATTGTAGCCCGCCGTGGGCCGGGGGTCCTGTCCATGTACTGGGTCAGCCTATAATCAGGCTATTTATCCCAAACTCCTTTCTTTGTTGGTCCTGGGAGAATCCAGTCTGAACTAGTATATGTGAACCTCTCCGGGGGGGGGCGGGGGGAGGTAGCTTAAAAGGGCTGCTAATGGAGGAAGTACATTAGATCCCCCTCCCTACTAGAGACGGTACATATACTGCCACAATAACGCATATACAATTGCATTTTTATTACGATGTACTCCCAAAGGTATTAACTACTTCAGTAAGTATCAGAGGGGTAGCCGTGTTAGTCTGGATCTGTAAAAGCAGCAAAGAATCCTGTGGCACCTTATTGACTAACAGACGTTTTGCCACTACATGCATCTGATGAAGTGGGTATTCACCCATGAAAGCTCATGCTCCAAAACGTCTGTTAGTCTATAAGGTGCCACAGGATTCTTTGCTGCTACTTCAGTAAGGTTTAACTCAATTGAATCAGGTTTGTTCAGGATCTTGTCAGTCTGTCGCACTCAGGACTCATATTTGAATTTTGCAAAGAAAGCCAATCTTAACTATGGCCAAACACAACCCTGGGTCTAATCACTCCTGGACTTTGGAGTGTTTGAAACCTAGATTCTACTTCTGTACGTTGAGCCCAGCTCTAATCATAAGCATCATAGAACCCTAACGATCTGAGCTACTGCAGTAATAGTGGCCATAAAGGTATGAGAGCGCCTCCCAATCTTTAATTTATTTATCCTCACACCACCCCTGTGAGGTAGGGAAAGGCTATTATCCCCATTTTACAGATGAGAAACTAAGGCACAGGGGCTCAGGTCCTCAAAGGGCATTTAGGTGTCTAGCACCCATTGATTTTAATGGGGGGGGAGCTAAGTGCCTAAACACCTTTGAGGCTCTGGGCTTAAATGACTTGCCCAAGGTCACACAAGACGTCTGTGGTGGAGCAGGTAATTGAAACAGAGCTCCTGGGGCCCAGTCTAGCACTAGACCATACTTCCTCTCTTATGGCTTTGACAGGGCTACTCCAAAAATACTGAATTCATTCCTGGGCATGAAAATCTCAATAAATTACAGGGAATTCAGAGAAGAAGAATAAAATACCTAATTTTCATCCCTAGAGCTCAAAGCACTTTACATTACCGCCACCTCGCAGAGGGGAAAAAGCAGTAAAGTAGCTTGCACAGGTCAGCCAGTGGGCCAGAGGCAGAACCAGGAGTAGAACCCAAAGAAGAGCAACTAAAACAATGAAAGGGGAGGAGGACCGACCAATTTATAAGAACTAAAAATATTCACATCCTGGCTAAGTGCAAAGTATAAGCAACAAAGAGCTATTTAGTAGTAATCCAAAGGGACCTAACTAGGAATAATGGGGTGAAATTAAGATAAGGAAAATTTTGGCCATATTTTTTAAAAAAGAAATCTTTGTAATGGTGAGATTAAACTGTGGAATAGTCTCTTCAAAAAAGATGGTGGAAGCTCCATCTCGTGGGCAATCTAACTAGCAGCCTTCACAATCGACACACTGGCTGGACTATTCCTGCACAGCCAGGATTATGAGCTAGATCACATGTGTTTTCTAGCTTTAATGTCTATGATGCTGATGCTTTCAGAAAAACCCAGTTATCAGTGGACTACAGGAAGGGGCAACAAACGTAACCCACTATACTATGTTAAAAATGTTTAACTACCCATTCAGCTTTCCATTAACCCATGCACCTGGACTTTAACTAACACCAAAGAATATGCCCAGCGACTGCAACAGAAAACATTTTTATGTAAGAGGAGGTGAACGTCACTAAAAATCAGAGCGCCTTTGTGCGGCATGCCAAACTGCTGAAGCAAAAAAATGTCTTCACTGAAAGGGCTCAGATGTGACCATGTTTCAGTGCACAGCTCCAGGAAAAACTCCGATGATAAATGTGAGCTTGTTATCGTTGCTTTTCAGTGGGAAGCGAAGCCGGAAGGGGAAGTGGGAAGGAGCATGCTGGCTAATTGAAGCTTACATTGTCATTCAGGCACTGCATTTTAATGATAAACTGGTGATGGCACAAGTGTCACTTAGTTCGCATCCAGGTTTAAGCATGCATATGTGTAAAAAAGAGTCAATTATTAATTTAGTATTGTGATCATGTTCATTAGCCTACTCTATGTCTTCCAGTCACCTGCCTAATGACATGTTGATTCTAATGCCTCTTTTAATATAGGGATTAAACACACATTTAGGGCCAAATTCTGTGCCAGCTGGCCACCAAAACAGGTGCAAATTAGTGCTATAAAAGCAATATAAGCATGTGGCCACATTTTAGCTGTCTGCAGCCACTTCCACAGCCCTCTCAGTGCAGGTTATTCCTGTCGGTCCCACCCCAGAATGCCCCTCTGTATCTTCATCTGTAGCATAGTTGCTCTACAGATTTGTGCCCTCATTCTGAAAAGACTTACACATCTGCTCAATTTTATGCATGTGAGCAGTCCTATTGATCCTGCAAAGCTAAGCATGTGCTGACTTTTTGCAGAATCGGGACCTTAGAGAGGATCTGGAATCCAGGTGGAGGATTTCTGGCCTATAGTTCCTTCTCTAGAGGGTTCTGCTGTGCCCAAAGACTCTGTTTCCAGCCAAGATTTCACCCTTTAGATTCCAAGATGTATGGGAAAGGGTCACTGGAAATTGGTTACAGCTAGCTACAAAGTCAGTTTTGAAAAATCAGGACAAGATCTCAAATCAAAATAAGGGAAAGAGTTGTAGAAAGCAGATTTTCAGGGTAAATCTCTTTCAATCACATTGGATAGATCAACAAGGGCAGCTGCTTTTTAATTTGTTTGATATCAAAATTGATATCAAAATATAAATTAGACTTTCCATTAATAAAAAAATATGAGGTAGTAGGTACCAGCCGAATCTTCTGAGTGATTATCATTAGAAAATGTACTCTGAATGCACTCTTTCTTATTACTAATGCGCGGTCCATATGTTACAAAGTGCCTTTCATCTTACAGGATGCTAAAGCACTTTGCAAACAATAGGCATCTGCTACCACTGAAAAAGTAGTACATCGCACCAGCAAGGGGTACAGGGCATAGCACAACAGAGGGGAAATGCTGTCTTGTGACAGGGCAAACACACTAATGAAAAGCGCCACAGGATCTTTAATTCACATATAGAACAGACAGAGCCTTAGATTTTAAGGGCTCAGGTAACATTTCCAAAGGCTCCTACGTCACTTGCGTGCTTAAGTCCCATTGGTGTTCAATTAAAAGTCACTTTTGAAAATAGGTTCCTAAGTCACTTAAATACTTTGAAAATTTTACTCCCTTCTCTCATACTCCGTGTTACTAAATACCTGAGCACTCAGTCTATGCTCAGATTAGATCCAGTAGAATCTCTATTTTACAAACTCACTGCGGGCTGAGGAGTTCATAAAACTGAGAACCTCATAAAATGGAACATCTCAAAATTATGGTCGGTATAGTGCATAAGTTGAAGTATGATGCACTGTATCACTTTCTTCTTCCTTCAAAGCATGCAGAATGATTTCTAATGCACATAAGCCATCATCAGAATGTGAAGGGATGTCTCCTTGTTCTTCACTGACATCACCTTAGTTATGTCATTTTTTTCTTTTGGGGAAAATGATTCATATATATTTGTAAGATTAGTGCTCCTACAATTCTGGGTCCACTGGACTACAGAAGGGTGAACAGCTGAGTCTCACAGGCCAAGATTTGAAGCTGAGGTAGCAAGAAGCCACTCCCAATCTGTTACTTAGAGTACTGAATTAATATTCTTTATGTTATGAATTTTATATGTTGTGTGTGTGGTAATATTCCTTATTATTATGGTTGCCTAATACTTCCCATTGCAAAACCCTCTTTTCAGTTGCTTATAACCTTGCCAAATTTTAATCATTTGGGCTGAAATTTTTCATATTGGGTGTCTTCTTTGTGCTGAATTTTGTTTGGAAAATGTCAGCCAAAATGGTTCAGTCATTTTTGAGAATGAGGCTAGGGAAAAATACATTGTTTTGCAATGTTAAATACCTGATGATGGCCTTTTTTTTTTACAAGCTCCATTGGCCCCATGCTTTGAAAAAGGGACTTGAAATTTGGCAAGGGAGTGACTTTTGGATCAAGGATGTGCCTTTTTGCTGTTCCTGTGAAAATCCTCCAAAATGTGCCCAGCTTATTAAAAATAAAAAACCCCTCAGCTTTCACATCTTCAATAGAGACTTAGATTTTAGCTAAAATCTCCAAAGATTCTGTGCACAATTAGCATGCTCAGGCCTCTACAACATCTCCAGAGAACAACTGAGCTTGCTCTATCTCCTGACAGCTCCTAGGAGTGGCCGGACTGTGCATGTGCTATCCCCAAAGAGTGGCTGGGCAAACAGGGGACAAGAAGCCAGCACTATCACTGGGCAGAAGGGGGGGTCACGCTTGGGGAGAATGGGCAGAAGAGTCAGTGCTCACTAGTGCACACTCCCCTCCACAGCCTGGAATGAGTCCCTGAGTCCCACCATTCATCAGTTGTCAGCAAATAGCCAGGAAACCCACCAGCAAAGTGTCCTATGTGCTGATTCACATAGAGGATAACAACCTACTACTGCTATCAGTTATTCAAGTGACAGAGGTCTCTGCAGTGGTGCTAATGGTTCCAACCATGCTGATGACTCATGTGGGTGTCAATATGAAGGCAACCTTACTTCTGGTATATTCTAACTTTTGCGTGTTTGACTTCACAAACTTAATAATGTTTTTAAAACATTTTATTCATGTTATATACAGTATAATTCCAGTTTTGTAAATTCTCTTTATCCAAAAATCCTAGTTATCCAAATCCGCAGTGTGTCCCCCGTGTAGCACTATGTTGGATCACAAATAGCAAAATAGCACTTCAGTTTATCCAAATGCCAAGTTATCCAAAAGTATTCAGTATTCCCCAGGCCATACAGGCAACCAGAAATGTACTATATACACATTCCTACAGACATGCGTATACACACACCCACCCTTTATACACGTTATTGATATTAGTTACATAGCACTAAAAGTGTACAAAGGGACTTTACAAATAGGAGCTGGCCCAACTCCAGACAGCTTGCAATCTCACAGGTAGAGGATGGACAGCTGAATGTTTGAGGAGGAGAGATGACAAAAAGCAAGGTAATTCTCACACAAAATTATCCAGAATGTTTTGATTATAGCAATCAACATTATTTGCTGAACTATAAAATAGGTATATCTGAAATGTTTTAGATTTGATTTCAGTTAGGCATTGCTCCTCCAGGCAATATTCTGTTTCAACTCATAACTGTGACATGTCCTGGTTTCTGTTTAATGCCTCACAGTAACGATACATAAACTGTGCCTTTGGGAAACAAATAAGGCAGAATAAACAGTCTAAACCTCATTAAACATCACAATTTGGGACAAGAGAAAATGTTCAGTCATCGATATTCCATACTAAAATGAGTTATTTAAGGAATAAGAACAGATGAAAACTGATCTGAAATCTCCTGTATTAAACCAGGCAATGGTTTAAAAAGAGTTACTATCTAACATTGGAAAAAAATGAATATGAACTGAGAATGGAGCTTCATTCAATAGAGAATATTTTCTTCTCCTGAATATCTTTGAAATATTCAGCACTATTGAGTTAATGGGATCAGCTAAAGGAGAAACATTCAAACGGCATAAGCCAGTGGCACAAACCAAGATAGCAATTAAATGGGAGAATACCCAAAAAACAATAATAAACGGGATTAATTTAAATCAAGACTGACAACCTGCGAGAAAATGTAATTTTTTCATAATACTTCCTCTCTTCCTTTGTCTTATGCTTCCTGTCCTCCAACCGTCATGACAACATGTTTATGTTACCACTGGATCCTTTAGATATATAATTAGATACATGTTAACTTTGATTTATTTTGAAGAATGTGAAGTATTATTTAAAAGAAAACAGAATCCTGCATAAACACACTGGAGACAAAGCGAAAAAGGTGGAGAAAATAGATGCGTGTAAGTGAGGCATCAGACCAACCTTCAATAACTTTGTGACCAGAACTTTTTCGGTTGCCAGAGAAGAGAACAAGGAGGCTTGAGAATAGAGAGAAACTACAGATCCTTGGATTTCTACCTGGGGCAGAATGTTCAGTCTTTGTTGGTTTGTGTCATGAAAGAATATTGCAGTCACCGAAAGTTAATTTTGAAGATACCTTTTTTACAGAGGAAAAGTTATCACACATGAACAAGAAGTAGTAACAAGGCAGGGTTGAACAATGATGCTTGTATTACCACACACTGGCAGAGGGACAGATTCACTGGCAGGGTAAGTGGATAAAACTTCTTTGAATTTGATCCAAAGTCTATTAAAACCGGCAAAATAAATAAATAAATAAATAAATAAAACAAAACAACCAGAAATCCACTTTGACGGGAAATCACTTTGAAGGTCCACCTAGGACCAGCAAAAGTTACTTACCAATGTGTGGAATGCTATTATGAAAGAACATATGGACAGAAGCCATTCTCTCCTTTGTAACTCTAAGTGTCTTCTATCAAGGTAAAACAAAGAGATGTATTTTGGAAGCGGAGAACAAATGACTAGGACAAATAAAGAAAATGCAGGTCAGGGAAACCTAGAAAATGAAGAGACTGGACTAAATCAATCATGTTTTGACAAACCAAAATGTGCATAAAAAGACAGACACATTGGCACAAGGTAGAAAATGTGAGCCCGTGAAAAGACAGAGAAGACACAGTACTGTATTTGGAAATGAAATTCTTTTTGACTGTGCTTCAGTTGTTCATTTATGTCAGTGGAGGATGAGGGAGCTCAATACTTAACAGCTAGGGGTCCTATGAGCAGATAGACTTACTTATTATTACAGAGCCTGTGCTGTTCTTCAACTATTGCTTAGAAGTAAAATTTCCTGGGCAAGATTCACTGAAACACTCCAGCTGCTTTGTGCTACAATGATTGAAATGGCTGTTTAAACTTGGGTTACAGCTGCCTTGTGTTGCTGGAGTGGAGCAAAGTAACCAGATCAGATGGATGATAAAATAATGTTTTTTTCTGTACAGCACTTATAAATATGTTTCAGTCTCTCGGCTATACTGACAGGTGTGTATTTAGCGGTCCATATTTCACTCTTCAGTACAGATAGTTATAGTGCGATGTATACAACTGAACACCTGCCCTCCCCCCCAAATTCTGAGCTCAGTTAGACTGGACAGAAGCTGGGCAACTGAACCCATGCTGTATGGTGATTGAAGGTGAGGGCTCTGTACGGCAGCGTCTCTGTGTAGCTGTGTTCTCATTGGTACATCTTGAAGGAAATTAACTACCACATTTTATATAACACATTCCCAAAGAATTTTAACGGTTTGTCCGAGTAGTCCATCATGAAAATGCAATAAATAAAATTCACAACGACACAATTTCTACTGTGTGCCCCCGAGAGATGTCTCATGCACCATCTCTCGCCCCCTCCCCCCCGGGATATGCATACCAGCTTGGGAACCCCCGAAGACTGACCTGAAACTTTTACTACCAAGACACATTAATATAATATTTACCATTTTATAGGACAATATGCAAAGAAAATACTTAATTCACCTATACTGTGTACACACCTTTGCTGAGTAACTGTGTAATCTTATTGCCTATCTTTCCCCACCACCTCTTCCCTGTTGTTATTGTGTTATGGCAGCATCTAGAAGCCTAAACTTAGATTGGGGACCCACTGTACTAGATAGTGTACAAACACAGATGGCATGTCTCCACTTACAGGTGGATCAACCCTGCAGCAATCGATCAACTGGGGGTTGATTTAGTGGGTCTAGATAGCTAAATCGCCCGCCAATCACTCTCCCGTCAACTCCAGAATGAGAAGGATAAAGTAAGTCGACAAAAGAGTTTCTCCGGTTGACAGCAATAAGTCAACCTCAGGTACATTGACTCCAGCTATGTTATTCACGTAGCTGGAGTTGCGTAACTTAGGTTGACTTAACCCCATAGTATAGACCTGTTCAGAGTAATAGAATCATAGAATTATAGACTTTCAGGTCAGAAGGGACTATTACAATTGTCTAGTTTGACCTCCTGCGGGATGGGAGGGGAGGAGATGAGAAGGAGAAGTCCCTGGCCATTTCTTGCTGTCTGTATTGATGTAAAGCTTGCTGTGGTTCTAGGATGGATACACACTCACTTCTACTCCCCCACCCTCCAACTTTTTTATGTGGTTTATGGTGCTCAGCATCTTGCAGGATACAGCCCAGAGTCAGTGTTTAACCTATGCAGCTCACTCTGTATAACAGCAGAGAGGGTCCATCTAGTTAAGCTTTCTTATGCCAGTCATGAGTCCTTTCTGACTGACCAATTCAGAGTGGCTTTCCTAGCCACTGCCTTACCATGTATAACATAGATTAGTACAGTAAGTGTGATCAGCATCACATAAGAAATAAACAGTCTTTTGCAATTGTGTAACCCATGTCACTGAGCCATATGTAGGACCAGAAAAATATAGTTCCATATTTGCCTGCATTCTCAGTTCCTGTTAGAGATTGCGCCCGTCACAAAATACCCTGCGTATAGCTATATCACACACACATCTCTATGACTGCGTACCGTATACATTATATATACCACACCAGCACAATCTGTAGTCAACCTACTATGTATAATTTATTGTGTCCTTGACTCTTCCCACATATGATATTCTGAAACTATTAAGTAAAATGAATATTATCCACATTACATCTTCCACAGATGAAAAAAATGTTAACATCTGAATTACAGATATGCTTCCATTGGTTTATGGCCTTTGGGGAGTGTCACTAATGCACAGAACATCCTTGGGTTCTTGGTTTTGCACTGGGATCTCTGACTTCCTGAAAGCTATGTAAAGAAATCCTGTGTAACCTGATACTCCTTATTGGCTATGTACCTGACTGAAGAGGGTAAATTAATCCATCAATGAATAAGTCATATATGCAATAAACTGACTCCCAATCTACGTTTCATACAGCAATATAGGAAAAATGGATGTTGTGCTAAATCCATGCTGTATTTTGAGATCTGCCATTGAAAATGACGAAGGAAGCGCATGTCGAGACCCTCGTTTTTTTAAAGAACAGATCGATCCTTTAGTATAGATTCCGCTAGCAGCCTCTAACACAGTTTTTCCCAGTTTTTAAAGACCAACAGTGTGATGATCTGAGGTCAGAAATTAGAAGAGATTTAAACTCTGTTTCCAAACAAGCCGCTTCAAGCTCAGAAACTCTATTTAGCAAGCAAAATGCCATAAATAGAAAAATTAGCTTAAAAAGTCTGTCAAAAATAATTCACCCAGCATTTGGCAAATTCCTGCTGCACAGGTGCTAAAAGGATAATACTGGATCCATAAGAACCATGTTTAAAACTGATCCATGCAGCACAAATTCTTTAACATCATGAAGGGAAAGTGATATGTTTTAATCATAAGCAAAAAAAGGGGGAATCAGAAGAATGCATGGCCTGGAAGAGAATGAAGATCTGGGCTGATTCTTAGAGCCCTGCTCAAGTGTGTTTTGTTTTGTTTTAAAACATTTGGTGCTAAATGGTCAAGCCTCAGCTGTACCTGCAGAATATGTACCGTGCCCAAGAAATAGTTTATTGCACACCCATAAGTACTGCATGATACATCCATTCATCTTTGTGTTTTCCACATAGAGCTATCTATTTGCACAGCATGAGTATAGGCTCATATGAACAGAGCATTTTGAGATGGAAACATGTTAATGATTTACTTGTTTCAGTAAGAACCATGAACTTGCTCTTATAGTATTCACCTTGGATAGTAACTTCCTTTTAAGTGCTTGCCTCAAACATTGGACAAGCAAATTTTCTTTTGTTTTCAAGGATGTCCATAGAAGCAGAACATGTCAGAAACACCCAAGTGAATGTGCATTCATCCATGCCAGATGTGTTGCATATAATTGTGCAAATAGGCATTTGTGCAAATGCTTGAGCCATAAGTGATTCGCTCGTGCTTTTCTCCTGTTTATAAATGTGTCAGCCATCCAGTCAAGTAGTATAAACAATGCCCTTGTGAATTAAGTGACCAATCACACAACACAAAAGGCAAATTACAAAACAGTGAATATTCAAAGCAACAGTCATGGCAAATAGTTCAGGGGTAATTCATACACTCAATTGTTTAATAAAATACTCTTTGAATAATTTCAAACAACAAATACATTTCCCAATTTCCTATCTTAATGTCATAGGGCCCAGCCCTGTAAACACTGGGAATAGTGCCGTCTACTGTGAATAGTTCTATTGACTAGAGTATGACTATTTCAGGGAAGGATATGGTGGTGGTTTTAAAACATACCACAATTTTTCTAGGTTAGGTTTCAATACACACATCCAACCAGGTGGTATTAGACATATATCATATTAGTAGAAGCCACAGGAAAATTATGTGGAGCTGTATGGTTCTCTAACTTAGCTTATCTTGGTTTCAGTGGGGCTATTCGTAGTCAGAAGCTTTACACCTGGTAGTGTTTGCAGGATTGACCTCTCAGGGCAGATGCTCAATTGGCATAAACCATTACAGTTCCGCTATGATAAGTTACACCACTTAAAGATCTGTCCCCCTAAACTGTAACCAAATCATATAGTTAAAAAGAGATCACAGTTATGGGCTACTGTTATGGGTCTGCCTTCTACAGATTATGCAGGTTCTAGATCATTACCCTAAGATCAGTAAAAGAGGCATGAAGCTGCAATTTCTACTATAAGTATATGAACGTTACCACTGGGGAATTATTTAACGGTTTGTTATTTAAGAATGGATAAATCAGATATACGTATTAAATTGTCAGAGCTGCAGAGACCACCAGAAAGATTGTTGTGAGAACCCCTAATGCCTTCTAAGACCTAGTGAACCTCCAACTTCCACCCCGAAAGAAAGAAGATAAAAAGACCAAAAGTGTGTATTAATTGACCAGAAACTAAACTAATTTTCACAAGTGTTATTTTAGTGTGACTAAAATCCATAGAACTGATTTGGACAACAAGATTTCAGCCCAAACAGAATCCCAACCAAAAAAGAGAATTTGCCAGGCCCTAAATTGTATTTATCTACTGGTCGCGGATTTGTTAAACAATGTGGAAAAGAGGAAAACACTAAAGAATGCCTTCAGCTCAGAGAAGGCACTATCTTTGCCTATGTGTTTCAACATTTTCTCTTTGAAAATTTGGAATGTTGTGAGTCTTGATATGTAACAGTTTGAAATCAAGAGTGTACATTTTCACAGATAAAGGTTAAAAATATTTTAATGGACAATTTCAACTGATCTGAAATACACTCACATCTAAGACTTTATTCATGCCAGTATACATTTAAGAGGTTGTTTAACAAATTTCTGGCTTATGAATGTTTATGTCTTAGATCTGTCACTGAGATAAGAGTCAGGTGGAGTTAAACCCAGAAAAATAAATGAAGGGGCTTTTTATGATTATTAAACAAATAAACAAAAAAAAAACATAAAACCAGAGTTCTAAAAATGGGTCTTCAAACCAGACTACTTAAATTAAACATAAACATTCATAACCTGAAAATGTTTTCCCACTGTCGGCCTCATCAGAATTTTAAGTATTATATTATGACTTTAATAAAAGAACCATGCATGCAAACTGATTAGCTCAGATTGTCACTCATGTTTACTTGGATATCTTTTTTAACATTCCTTTATTATTTTTTAAATCATCAAAAACCTACACTATTGAAACTAAGGTGTCATTATGTGATTTTAAACTTTGATATTTTCATGTAACTGTACAATATATTTTCAAAGAGAATGTTCGAGAAGAGTGAATAATTTGCAATGAATTATTCATTTCATGAGTGTAGCCTTTCTTTCTATCCATGAACAGATATCAATTTTCTCAGATTTATTCATTCTTTGAATTTGACAAATAACTTTCAGATTTTTTTATTTTGTGGTATGATCATGAATATTTGAATGTCAATCAGTGTTGCTTCATTGAGATTGGTTAGATAAGTCACATAGCATCTATTCGCTTCCCTGAATAGATGACTGTTCAAACTCCAACAACCCAATTTCTTCTATATGTGACTTTGCAAGTGCAAATACCTGTGCAAGTAAAATTTGATAGCTCACATCTTCAAAGCAAAAGGGGACCACAGTGTGAACAATGTAGACAAATATTAGTGTACGTTTATCTGCACTATTTGCCCAGCTCTCAACATGTTACTAGATGCTTTAGTTTTGTACAAAAAAGCTGATCTAGGTTCAATTGAAATCAAGGTAAAAAAAACTCTCAATGGTTTCAAGGGAAGCAGGATTAGGCATCTAATTATGAGATTCTTTAAAGACCAAGGTGAAATCTTGGCTCCACTTAAATCAATGGCAAAAATCCCATTGAATCCAGCGAAGGCAGGATTTCACCCCAGATGACGGCCCCAATCCTGCAAACTGTGCTGAGCAACTCTTGATGGATGCTGAGGAACCTACTTTTCCAATCAACACAGAGCCTGGAGGTCAGAAGACCAAACTTGGCCATGACCTCAAAATGTGGCCCAATGATTTTCAAGGGGCTTTAAGGATGCGCAGCCCCTCATAAAATAATCTCAGCATCACTCAGGCTCAGACCCACATTTTCTAGATGTAATTTAAAAAAATTAGGTCACGTTTGGGATCCTTTAAGGAATTGCAAAACAAAGCATCTGTATTTCCAATAAAAGCAGGGCAGGTTTCAAATGGCTGTGATTCTTCCATGTTTTGACTGAAAAGCATTTTTCTTCTGAGACTAAGATGGATATGCAACATATTGCCTCAGTAATTATTCCTCAGGTAGCAAAGCGGGCCCCTGCCACAGAAAAACTATCTTCCCACGGACCTTTCACACCAGGAGCGGAGCGGAGAAGATCACAGCAGGTTAACAGCGCTTCTAGGATACCACAACTAAGAAAACAAAATCTGCACCGTAATAACTGCCTGTCTCTGAATTATCGCTGGTTCTGTCTGGATGTTGGTAAAGTTTCCCTTCCTTACAACCTGCCTAGGCACCAGGCAGAGTGGAGATTTCAGCGCCACAGCAGCCCGGCTCCCCCTTGCCAGCACTTGAGCTCCTGGTGCGCCTGGATCCCCTCGGCCGGCTTCCTTCCCCACTGCCAGGTGCTCAGGGCGCTTGGCTGCCAGGGCCTGCTCCCTTTCGGGGGGGCTTTCCCAGTCTGTGGCGCTAACCCCCCACCCCGAACAGCTCCGCGCCACGTTACTAAAATAACGAGCCGAATTGGCCGAGAAGCTACTTTGGCGGGAGCGGGGACGAGACGTCCTGACTCCTTCGTGGGGTTTAGCTTGTAACTAGGGCGCTGGCAGGGGTCTTGTAAGTCTGATTCAGATCCTATTGTTTAGACCGTGCAGCCCCGCAGGGCAGTTTGCTGAGCACACACCTCAGGGGCTGCAGTAATGGTCCGCAGGATCTGTCCGGGGAGAAACTAGGACCCCCGCCCCATACCCACACACACACCCGCAAGCTGAACGGGCAGGTCCCACCACATCAGCCTGGAGCCCAGCCGCGCCGCGCCGTTCTCCCAGCGGCACCAACCAGTGTGTTTGCCCAGGAGCGCGGGCAGAGACGGGGCTCGGAGAGGGCAGCTACCCTGGGCAAGGCATCCCCAGGCGAGGTCCGGTTTCCATAGCAATCGCCGAGAGACCGGTTGCCAAGGCAACCACCTCCTCCTCCTCCTCCTTGACCGAGGGACCGAGGCGGAGAGTCCGGCTACGTCTAGGGTCTGGCTGGCCGGGGCAGAGCCCAGCCAGGGACCCAGCCTGGGCCGGGAAGTAAGTTTCCTGCATCTTTGCTTCCTTCCCCGCGCTCTCCCCGAGCCCGGGCCCTACCTTCCAGGCAGCAGATCCGCCAGAGCCCGGAGTGAGTGAGGTCCCCCTTCGCCCGGCGGGGCTGGCTCTGGCTCTGCGGCTCCTCCATGCTGAGGTTGGTCCCGTTGCAGATGTGGGCGCTGGAGTAGAGCCAGTAGTCGGTGCCGATGGCGATGGCCATGAGGCTGAAGGCGGCGAAGGCTCCCACCGTGGTCAGCAGCATCTGGACCCCCCGGTCACACCACACCATGGTGCTTCATAGCCTCCCGCGCCGGCTCAGGGGGCTGCAATGCACCGAGGCAAGGCGCCGCCTTTCCCCCACCAGCACTGCCTGCCCGCTGCGGCTTCCCCCGCCTGCCATCCACCCGGCGCTGGGAGAGGCAGCCCTGGCATGGGGGGGGGGGAATGCCCCAAGTCTCCCTGGGGAGGGACTGGCCTCCTCTCCGGAGCCCGGCGGGTGAAGCTAGATCCCCCGCCTTCCCAACCCCTCTTGAGCCGCTGCGTGCCCAGGGTCCCCTCTCCAGCATTCACCAGCCATGCCTCCCCCTGCCCAAACTCCGAGCAGCAGCTAGCTGAGCAAGCGGAGGAGACTTCGGCGGCGGCGGAGGCTCCGCCTCCCCTCGCTGGACCACTAGGTAATTCTCATGCTGGGGCGGGGGCGCAGACCGAGCTTGGCCAGGCACCAGGGAGGAAGCCCCAGTCCAGCTCCTGGGGTCTGATCAGGCCCCCTCGGTGCTGCGGGAGAGGCTTTGTGGAAGCTGGGTGCCCCCTGCCTGGAGCATTCGCCCTCCCCTGCAGGCGCCTGTCCCTGCCTAACTTGGTGGAGGTCCTCAGTCCTCCCCCAAGCCTGCTACTCATGGACTGTGGATGTGGAAAGAGAACGAGAGAGTGACACCCCCCCTTGCTCCTCCCCCCCCCCCTTTAGGGGGAGGGATAGCTCAGTGGTTTGAGCATTGGCCTGCTAAACCCAGTATTGAGAGTTCAGTCCTTGAGGGGGCCATTTAGAGAACTGGGGTAAAAATCTATCTGGGGATTGGTCCTGCTTTGAACAGGGGGTTGGACTAGATGACCTCCTGAGGTCCCTTCCAACCCTAATATTCTAACATCATCTCCTGGTGGGCAGGGGTGGAGGAAGGGAAGTGCATGCCTAGAGATCCACTCCCTGAGCCAGGGAGAGGGAAGGAGCCTATTCCCTGGGAGAAGGAAGTGGGGAGAGATGTGCAGGGAATCCCTGGGAAGATAGTGACTAGGGGATACAGTCCCCTGGGATCCTGTTTCTCAGGGAGAGAAGATGGATGGGGAAAGCACCATAGGTCAGGAATCTCTGTCTCCTTGCTGCCATGCCCCCAAGGAGGGAGAAGATGGAGAGGAGAAAATCCATTCTCCTGCCGGTGGGAGAAGAGCAGAAGAGACACCTCCACCCAGGGACAAGAGTCCATCCAGGGAGAGAAAAGACAACACTTTCTTGGAGCAGAAGAGTGTTAAAAAGGGGGCACCCACAGCTGGCATCCACATCCCGGGGGGAGGGAAGATGGGAGCTGTAGGGGTGGAAATGCCCAGATCTCGGTGTAGCAACCCTGCAAATATGTGGATCTGACACCTCAATCCTGCTGGATCCAGCTAGGTTTTGGTCCCAACCCCTCAAATTCCAATGCTTAACCAGACAATAGGTTTGGCTACTCTCAGGATACCAAAAATATCTGGACCCCCAAGCCATCCCAGCAGAGAAGTGACACATTTTCACTGCCTCAGTAGAGAACAAGTTTTGCTGCTCCTACCCAGCCTTAAAAATTCCGACCCTGGTACAGTCCAATGCAACAGCTCCACAAAAACTCAGATCCAGCATCACTTCACAACAGTCAAAATGTAGGCTCGGATAACAGCGAGAGGCCACTTGTCCGTGTGGGGATTGTAAATTCTTTGCGACAAGGATCATGTGTTCTTTTATTTTTGTTCTGTAGCTAACATGTAGTGGGTCTTACCTGTAATATTAATAAATTATAACTATAATATTAAACTAGATGGAAATCTTATCTAAAAAAAAAAACACCTAATGACATGCTTTCTGCCAAGAAGGAAAGACAGAGACAAGATGGGTGAGGTAATATCTTTTATCAGCCCAAGTTCTGTTGGTGAAAAAGACAGCCTTTCCACTTCCCACCGCGCTCTTCTTCAGGGAAAGATGTGCTTTAGGGAAATTGATTCGGGGCGGAGTTTATTTCAGTTGCAGAGGATTTCAAAGATGAAAGGAACGCGTTTTGAAAACAGAAAGCCTATTGATTTAAAAAGAATCTTTCAGATTAACTGCTTCAGTTTAGAACCGTGGGCAGGAGAGATTTCAGAATCTCTGAACCTGACCTTTTGGAAAGGGATTCTTGCAGCTTGCCTACATGGGGGAATTTACCAGCATAATGATGCCAGTATAATTATACCACTATAACTCCCCATCTGGACACCCTTATGTTGGAGTAAGAGTGTCCAGGGTAGGGTGACCAGACAGCAAATGTGAAAAATCAGGATAGGGGTGGGGGGTAATAGGAGCCTATATAAGAAGACGACCTCAAAAATCAGGACTGTCCCTATAAAATCATGACATCTGGCCACTCTAGTCCAGGGGGAAGTTGCAGAGATTTAATTATAGCAATATAATTATGCTGGTAAATTTCTCCATGAGGACAAGCCCTTATTCTATGATCAAGCACAAAACAACATTATAGGTGCATATTCTGGCTCCTATTTTCCTTTAGGGAATGGGAGTGGATCGGGATGTGAAAAGGCTTTCTCCGGGAGAATGCTGATGGGAGAAATGTCTAAACACATTTTCACCATACTACCACTGTTTCCCTTTCCCGTGTCTGATCATAGTAAGCACATCAGTACTGCCCCTCCTTTCTCTGAATGAGGAGTCAGATGACTGGAAAGCACTGCTGATTGGTTGATATGTATTTGCGTTGAGTGCATGTGGCAGCACTAGTTTTGTGCGTTCGAATTAGGGTGTGGGAGGATGAGCGCTACAAACCTCCTGAAATATAGGTCTGATCCAGTGCAGTTCATTCAGATGCTTGCAGGTATTTCTGGGTGAGATTCACAACTGTATTGATTTACTGGGTGTTAGGCACCTAAGTAGCTTCGTGAATCCCCATCCTTTGTGATTGCATTGTTCAGGGTTCCAACATTGAACTGTATTTCGAAGGACAATGTGCTTTTTAAAGAAAAATTTAAAAAAAATCTTTAAGTAGATTCTAGAGAGTTCTTTCAGAGCCATTTTTCATTTATGATGTTTGTCAGGGAAGTGCTTAGGATCTCTTAATCCTGGGGGTTATTCAGGCTGCTATATTCTACCTTTTGTGACATCCACATTGAAGTCAGTGTGAATTTGAATCAAAATGTGGGAGCAAAAGTTTGCACTGAAATGAATACAGAATGTCTGCCTTCCTCTGCCCACAGCCAAGTCCTTAGAGATTTAAAGATGCAGTAGCCAGAAGAAAAAGACAAAACAATATTTATATTACACACAAAAATGACATGAAGAGAACATGATTTAGCTTGCAAAATCAAGCAATCAGAAGTTAGGAAATGCCAGAATTAAGGTTGCCTGTTCAACCTTAATTTGGCCCCCTTGTTCATATGCATCATGGTACAGTCTTTAATTATATGATCACATACTTCACTTTACATACTTAATAGTGTTATTTTAGTGTAGGTTTTGATTGTTTTATGAATACCAGGTAGCTGGCGTTTACACAGTACTCTGAAGCTGTGAGGAGAACTTTCTATTGAAATCGGTTGGGTTTTGCCTGAATAAGTAATGAGTAAGAGCTTCAGGACTAGTTAGCTCTCAATCACTTTTTTAAGTACAGATCACCTGGTTCTTCTTTAGCGCTCAGTTGAGCAGTCGGCTGTAGCAATCGTTCGCCATTTGGTCCGTTCCTGTGCAGGCACAAGGGCTTGAGTCCAACATCGAAGCAGACTTGACACACTCATGTGATAGCAGGTCTGCCTCTGAGCCGCCTCCACCCCTCGATTGGTGAAATTTTATCCCAGATGTTACAAGCCACCCACAGAATGACGTTTGCCAGAATGTCTTGTGGCATTCTTGCAACAAGTCCCAAAAATGTAAGATGTCTGCAGACAATAGCCCCAGTAGGCTGTAGACCAGAGCCACTGTAAACATCTGCATTATAAATGAAGTCATTCCACTTTATGCCTAATAGATGATGTTAGCATTTTGGGTGGAAAGCCTCCAGCTTTGCCCTGTCTGAGCGGCGCAATGTCCATGTTACTCCAGCGTACGACAGTACGGAAAGGTTACAGATCAACTGAATGCATTTAAATGTAGTTGAGAAAAGCTGGCTAAGTACAACAGGGTTTTCTCTGCCACTAAACAGTTCTTATTTGTATTACCATAACACCTAGGAGCCCTACTAATGGATCAAGACCCATTGAGCTGGTACTGTACAAGCACTGAACCAACAGACAGTTCACTATCTAAGATAAGAAACATATGGATACAGATGTATAGATAGGGGAGTGCAAGGAAAGAATACGATGAAATAAAGGAGGGCTCTGAGTTACTACAGAGAATTCTCTCTCAGGTATCTGCTTGGTGGGTCTTGCCCACATGCTCAGGGTCTAAGTGCTCGCAATATTTGGGGTCGGGAAAGAATTTTCCCCTGGGTCAGTTTGGCAGAGACCGTGGTGGGGAGGGGAAGGGTTAGCCTTCCTTTGCAGCATGGGGCCTGGGTCACTTGCAGGTTTAAACTAGTATAAACAGTGAATTCTCTGTAATTGGAAGTCTTTAAATCACGATTTGAGGAAGATAGCAGTGACTCAGTCAGAGGTTATGGGTCTATTAGAGGAGTGGGTGGGTGAGATTCCGTGGCCTGCGTTGTGCAGTAGGTCAGACTAGATGATCAAGATGGTCCCTTCTGGCCTTAGAGTCTATAGTCAGCACACCAGTCGCTCATCCATTGTCAGTTTTTTTTCAGGCATTAGAGAAAAGCAGAGTTTTAAAGGAAGGATTTGAAGGAGGATGAGGTAGTTTTGCGGATGTTTTGGGGAGTTCCTCTCAAGGGGCAGAATGGATGAAAGTTTGGAAGAGAGTTTTTAACTGCATGGAGGGATACAAAGAAGTGTGAGTCAAAGATGACCCCCAGGTTATGGGCTTGAGTGCCAGGCATATGATTTGGATGAATTGGAAAGGGAATAATTGGGGTGGCAGAGGGGAACACCTTAAAACTCATCTACATGAACAGTATAGCATTTAAACTCAACAAGGAAATGTAAAGGATCAGCCTGCATGACAGTTAGACAAGAAGATACTGCTTACCAAAAACCTTACCTGCAGGAGAAAATCTAAAACTCTGTCAGGACTGAAAGATGACCTGCAGCATTT
This sequence comes from Chelonoidis abingdonii, assembly GCF_003597395.2. Lineage (NCBI taxonomy): Eukaryota > Metazoa > Chordata > Testudines > Testudinidae > Chelonoidis > Chelonoidis abingdonii. The sequence goes on from NC_133781.1 coordinate 25,332,358, forward strand.
TAGGTTTATAGATTGTAGAGTCATCCTCTAAAGAACAAACAAAAACCCTTCATACCCTGAAACAAAGAGCAGCAAATGAAATGCAAAGAATGAGGAATGTGAACACAAATGCGATTTTGATTTTCTAATGCTACTGCTTAGCACTTAAACGGGGTTTTCCATCTTCAAAGCACTGTACAACCATCTGCTAACAGAGCTTCCCAACCAGCCTGTGAAGTAGAAGCTGCTGTTATTGCCATTGAAAGTAATGGTCCGAATGGCAGCCTTACTCCATCTTTGCACAGCCCTTACTTAGGCAAAATCCTGTTGATTTTTGCCTGAGTAAAAACCAAGCAAGGACTACAGGCCTTGGCTCTGTATTTGCATTTGGGGTAATCAGGTTTCCTGAGTTTTATTCTCACCTCTGCCACAGGCTTCCTGTGTGAGCTGTAGGGGTTGGAAAATCGATCTAAGTTACACAACGGTGTCTTCACTGATGCTCCCCGGTCGACTCCGCCTCTCTCTCTGGTGGAATACCGGAGTCGATGGGAGAGTGCTCGGTGGTCGATTTATCGTCTAGACTAGTCCATCGATCCAGCGGGTAATGTAGACAAGGTCATGTCTACACTAAAGAGCTTACAGATAGACAGCTGTCCCGATGCAGCTGCACTGCTGTACAATCTCTCATGTAGCTGCTCTAGGCAGATGGGAGAGAGCTCTCTTCTACATAATCAAACCACTCACAACAAGCGGCGCTTCTGTCGGCATAACTTATGGTGCTCAGTGGGAGTGGTTTCTTTCACACCCCTGAGTGGCATAAGTTATACTGACAAAAGTGGTAGTGTAGACATAGCCTAAGTCACTTACTCACTCTGTGCCTCTGGTTCTCCACTTGTGATAGAGAGTAATGCATTGGTAGGCAACCTAAGGCACACGTACCGAAGGCTGCACGCGAGCTGGTTTTCAGCAGCACTCACACTACCTGGGTCCTGGCCACTGATCTGGGGGCTCTGTATTTTAATTTAATTTTAAATGAAACTTCTTAAACATTTTAAAAACCTTATTTACTTTACACACAACAATAATGTAGTTATATATTATAGACTTATAGAAAGAGACCCTCTAAAAACGTTAAAATGTATTACTGGCACACAAAACCTTAAATTAGAGTGAATAAAAGAAGACTCGGCACACCACTTCTGAAAGGTTGCCGACCCCTGGGGTAATGCTTTCCTATCTCCGAAAGTCATTACATTTGGGAAGTAGTCAGATGCTAAGACAGCAGGGAGAGCCACAGAAATGCCTATGAGCAAATGAAGGGGGAGATTTTCAAAATCAAAAACAGGAGTTGGGTGCACAAGGCTTGCTTTGACTTTCCATAGAAGTTAGGTGCCTAACCGGGCCTCTAATAAACTCCCCTTTAGTGAAAATCTTTCTGTTAGGGATAGCAGAACCAGTTTAGGTGAAATCCAAAGACGAATGAATCATCAGCCTCCCCCAGACATTTAAGTGTAATAAACTTCAATACATTTTTCATTTAAAAAGAGATCTGTGCACCCCTGCGCTTTGTGGTAGAGCAGGAGTGAGATACCGAAGCAGCAGAAGACAGGCATTTATTACTATGCTTAATTATTAGTATGACCATAGTACCTAGGCACCCTAGTCACGGATCAGCACCCCAGAGTTCAGGGAGCTCCAGTCCAGTAGGTGTGCAACTCCTGGATGCTACGGAACTGTGCTCCTCAGGTGCCCCCAGCACAGAAAAGGAATTAGAAAGCAGGATAAGTTGGGATGAGACCACAGTTTTCCATCCACATGGATCCACCAGCCAATTTCCCCTAGTAAGGGTGACATGTAGCAGCTGCAGAGTATCACAGGGGAGTTCTGCTGTCATTCCAATGTCTGAGAATGAGGATTCCTGTGGGACTCCTCATTTTGTGGCCCAGTAATTCAGGTTGAGCCAAAGAAAGGATTTGGCCCATAGAAAGTAGAAATGAATTAGATGAGCCAGTTAATAAAATACAGTATCCGTATAATACAAACCCAAATGCTGCTGTGCATGGGATTGGTTTTCCCACTACACTTTTTGCATGGAAAGCCATTGTTTATGGTGCAAAGGGCCTTAATTCTGAGTGTGAGAGAAATAGGTGAGACCGTTACACAGAGCCGCATCAGAAGCGGACAGTTTCTGCCCATCCTCCTCTTTTTTCCCCCAGTTTTAAAATGGAAAACTCTGTACTCTTTTAAATGCATGAAGTAGATTCTGATAGAGCTAATATGATATTCCTCCACAGAAATCTGGTGGAGTATTTTACACTGAAGTTTGACTCTAGTGATTTTCTAAGGATTTTGCATCCAACAGACCCAATCATAGAATAATCTCTGTTCGTGGTGGGAGGAAGGCAAAAGTGCTTAAAGTTTTCAATAGAGAAAAGCATGTAGACTTTGCTTAAATGAAAATCCCTATGACCCCTATATGTAGAAAAGTGTGTCTGTTATGTAATCTCTGGTTTTCAGACTTAGAAAATGACCCTTTGCTTATAAGATTACTTACAGCCTTATGCTCTCACTGATCTCAATGGCAAAACTCTGGCTGTGTGTAGGATCATTATTATTTATAACATCCTAAATTTCCATGGCATTTCCAGGCCTCATTGTGCTAAACACTGTACAGACACAGGAAGCAACAACCTCTGGCCTGAGGAATCAAGAAAAGAGTTTACAATATATACACCGATGTCCAGAACAATAAATATTTGTCACTTTATAAAGATAGAAATGTGAATGCCTTCAAATTCCATGATGCTCAGTGGGAGATTCAAATTCTGCCCTAACCCTTCTGTTTCTGAACTGAAAATAAATTGTTTTTGGAATCCAATTTGGATACATCCAAAATCTTGTGAGAGCAGCCATCTTCACAAGGTTTTATCCAAAGTCTGCAGCCATAACACAAGGATAGCAAAATGCAAAGATTTTCACCTTGAACATACCTACCTCCACCCGGAAATGAATGCCACATCCCTACACGCAGAACTTGACCCTGAGGGAGTATGACATGAAGCTTTTACCTAAGATCAAAAAATCCAGAATGTTCCTTAAAGATATTTTTGCAAATGGTATGAGCCGGGGCTTGCTTGAATTTTTCTCTGAATGAAAATCATTGCTTCATCAAATAAAGCTTTTGATGTAGATACAGTCTGACCATCATCAAAGCCTAAGACAGACATTTCTCTTTATTCTCCCTTGCCCTTTCCAAGCTTTTAGCTGTATGCCTGCTGTGTGTGTGAGAGAATGAGTTTTAATATCTAAGAATACCCTGAAGCTACAAGCGCACCAGTGCAATTGACTATTGTCATCCCCCGTGGGCCTTGATATCTTTCCTATCTAATTTGATGCCAGTTATTAGGGGGGAAAATCTTTAAACATTTAATTGTAATTATACCACATATAAAGAGATGAAAAATGTTTTATGTATCATGAGCTGCATCCTGTGTAGTGTCAGATAGCCTCCTTTTATATCTGGAATAATGATGGGATTCATCTCTGAAACTGAACCTTTAACAGTAGATTTTCACTGCTGCACACATTTCTAAAGTGAGGAAGTCTGCAGAATGACCCTTGGAGGCAAATCAACTTAGAAAATACAAAATGAAAGATAAACGGTATCGGGTACATAACATATTTAAATGATAAAGTCACTAAAGCTATTCATAGAATTACAGGCTTGGCCATACTCATGCAGAAAGGCTATGGCATAGTCACGGATGGAATCCATCTCTCCAATGTCTCATGCACAAGACCATTCGCTCCTTCTCATTTTATTATATTCATAATGTCTTGGAAGGTGCCTTTCATCTGAGGGGATTCCACACTCTACAGAGCACCACCATTGAACTGCAGGCAGGCAGCTCACCACCATCTCTCACATCTGTCTAGGCTAGGAAGTGAAGATTTTATGGGAAGATTTAGAATTCAGAAGCCCTTTTCCTTGTCCCATCCAAAATGTCACTTAATAGTTTTCTGACTCTCATCTTGGGGTGAGGAGACAAAAAACAATCACTGCAGAGGAAAAATATAGTTGATCATTTGCCATGTGACAGAAAATATCATATCCTCAATTCTATAGTTTCTTTTACTATATTAAATATGCTGAGGATTTAATCATGGAAAGCAAGACAACATACCTGCTTTCTAATAAATGCAACATACTCAGAAGCAACTCTGATTCTTCCATACTAACATCATAATTAGTTTCCCAAGAAGCCAGATGCTACTATTGGAAAAAGCAGCTGCCAAGGCTTGTCAGCCAAGCCTAGAAATTGATATCCAAGAGTGATAGGATGAGACAGGCTTGATGGCAATGCTGCTCTGTCTATAAGAATTCTATTTTTTTCCATTCTTTAAAATTGAAAAATATTTTTGCTAGAGACTTGCATGAAAAATCAAAAAGTTAAAACCAATGTGTAAGCGGCATCTGTGTATTGTATTCCTGTAAAAACACACAGAGGATTTTGATTATTTTACAGTACTTAGGTTGGTGTACCCTTTTTATAGTATTGACAGGTAAGGGAGAATACTGTTAATTTGTTTGCTTGATCATCTTTTGAGACATGATGGGTCACATTAGTTGGCTTGCTAATTAATACATAAAATATCAATGGACCTCACATTAAAAATGTAGAATGCACTAACAATGCACACATTTCACAAGTCTGCATGTCTCCAGTTCTTAGTGCTCTTTATCCATTATGCATAACTGCTTCTCTTACCTCTTAGGGTACTATTTTAAGAGATTTACTCCTTAGTTAAGCCACAGTTTGATTGTAGGTACTCATGGCTGGAAAATTCATTGCATCCTGAAATAGTACATTTAACAATAAAATGTCAGGAGCACAAGTTCAGAGTGTGATTGAGGGGGTTTGGGAAGATGGTACAAGAGCACAGGGATAACAAGACAGTGGTCTCGATCCTGCAATGACCGTCAATAGGCACAGGGATGTGCATAAGTTTAAAAAGTGGTAACTAACTTAAAAAGCAACATTGAAGGTTGCTGTCCAAGTCTGTCACCTACTCTGTGGCTTCTGGTGACACAGAAGGAATCAAAGCTGTGCCTTCAGAGGGATGTGGTAGCCAGATGAGACTCGCTGTATGTTTCCATCGCATCAGACACAGCTCCTGTATTGGGGTGAATATCTCAATATCTTTATGACAATGGAAACCAGGGAAGGATGAGCTGACTGAGGCTTAATCCAAACAAGACTGAAGTGATGTTGGCAGGCATGGGATGGGAGCTAACACTGGGACAAGCAGCATTCACTTCCATAGGAAGTTAACAGGATTTCCCATGGGGAATGATGGCCCTTGACTCCACTCCTCTATCCAGATGGCCACTCCCCACTAACACACACACAATGCTTGTGCAGAGGGGGATTGTGTGCGGAGTGAAAAGAAGATGGTGACTCTTGGGCTCTCTCCCCTTCCACTTGTATCCATGGGTGCTGGAACTAAAGGTGCTAGAGGTGCTGCCTCATCCCCTGGCTTGAAGTGGTTTCCATCGTATACAGGGTTTGCCGTTTGGTTCAATGGCTCTCAGCACCCCCACTAAACAAATTGTTCCAGCACTCCTTCCTGTACCAGGCAGATTTGGCCAATATTTGTGCCCCTTCAGCACCTGTCAATGAAAGTTGAGGATTTGGCCCCTTGTTTTAAAGTTCACGATGACCAAGACTTGTGCAGCTGCACGTTTTTTTAATACATTTGCATCACAGCATGGCCTAAAATGCTGGCATCTGAAAATGGGAACTATATAGGGGTTACTTCCCGAATCCTTGGATTCAAAAGAACCATTTTTTGTCATTCCACACAAATAAAGACACATTTAGTGTCTTTAATGTACTTAAAATAAATCTTATTTCAAACAAATGTTCTTCCTCTCTAGACCTAAGTGAAAGCCTTCTGCAGCATGGTACAGTGATGCTGACTGAAATCACATGAAGTGTAAAATGAGCCAATCTGTTGCAAAGCTTATGATCTGTATCACTGGCCTGCCTAGAGAGTGGAGGAGAATTACCATAGTCCAATGAAAGGAAATAGCTTGCTGCACACACAACTGCATTTTAACCATTTTAATAAGGCCTTCAAAGTGAACATATTGGAAGGTAGATTGAGAGATGCACATTTTTAGGCTAAGTCTTAAATATTTATATGAATCAGGATACAATTCTACATCACATTTTATCTTTTAATCTGTCTAAAGTAACTTCCCAGGAGAGACGGTTGAATAATTTCAAGCCAGATAATACTGTATTTGAAGGGAAATTCTGCAGTACTGCCAGTGAGCAGAAAGGATTTTTTATTAGAGCTTCAGCCAGATATTCATCAGAGATGTGTTCTCTAGGGAGCATGCGCTTGTATCACACTTTGAAAAGCATTATAAACTCTTAGTCCATTAAGGAGAAAATTGCAAAGTAAAAGTGAAAGCAGGCATTATTTCTAAGCTGGTTAGTGAGTACGCAATGCTGCAATCATCAGAGTCCAGGTTCAGACAAACACTCTAAAGATGGGATGCAGATCTAAGATCTCCCCAACTTTCTGATCCTCTTAGCTCTGCAAAACTGGTCTTAGAATTCTCCTTGGAACAATCTTGTGAGATATCTGGAACTTTTGCCCCTGATCATGAGTAGAAATTCCCAAGAATAGCCAGTGGAGAATGAAGGAATTTGGTGTATCATTTTTTATCAAGATCACATGCCCCTTAGGTTATCTGTTTCCTATTAACCTACCTACCTGCCTGCCTGCCAGGAGTTAAACAAAAGGAGGCTGTTCAGGGAGAAGCCAACAGGAAATTAAACAGCGACACAGACAGACATTCTGGAGGAAACTATGGAAAAGCTGTTGGGGAATACCCCCATCTGACTCCGTCCAGGCTAGAATGGTTTACTCTTCCCAAGGATCAAAGGGAATCCTAAACCCAGAAGTATTAGCTTCAGGAAGGAGGGTGAGTAGCTTGTCAGAAGATGGATGCTGACAGCTTGATAGAAACAGAGGGAACAAGCTGCTAGCAGAAGACATTGGCTCTGCCAACTCAGATGGGAATACGCTGGACCTCCCTGAGCTGTCGGTAGAGAAGTTGAATTTAGGTAAGGAAGTCTGCACCTAAGCCTTTCCCTCTGCTAATCCATTTTCTGAAATGCTTGTACTTTCGAAGGATGAATAAATAATACTTTGTTTTGAAGATGTTGTTTCTATGTCACTGCAAATATAGGCTGCTGCAACTGGTTTCTGAAGCAGCCAAAATGTAGTTGGCTCTCTGTTGTTAACGTAGTGGGGAACAAAGGGGACTGCAGCCCAGAGATCCAGTCTAGTGCAGTTGGACTGCATGGTTCTTCCCAAAGTGAAGAAGCCAGGCCTGTCACTTACAGGGTGTGCTCCAGAGGGCTCTAAGGTGCACTTTGCCCTGTAGCCATGACACAGCCTCTCGTGCATGTTCAGCATTTTCTAATCTGGCCACAGTGCAAAATCAACAAGGGGTAGTTCTTGATGTGGTGATAGGGATTGGGATAAAATTTCACAATCTTAAAAAAAGTTAAATTTGAGTCATCTTCTAAGACTAGGAAAAGTTCAGGAGACAGAGGTGGGTCTCAGCTACCAAGTGAGGTCATCTTGTGGTCCAAACTTCTCCAAAGTTGAGGTGTTGGGAGCTGCAGTTCTGGTCCAACCCATTATACACACAGGAACCAGCATCAAAGTTTGTATGCAGATCTGAACTCAGTTCCCCATAGTTTCAGGTGAGTCATATCTGGAATTTTGGCTCTTGGCCTCTTTCTCTCTGGAGGTTTCTTGGTTAATTGCTCCTCTGTCCATTTGATTCAGTAGGTTTTTGTGATAATGAGACCAGCTAGGGAAGGAGAGATACTTGGTGAGAACAAGTGCTGGCTCTAGTCCTGCTTCCACTGAAATCAATGGGAGTTCTGCCATTGTCTTCTGTGGGAGCAGGACCAGTATCTACATTTTGTTTAAATAAGCTCATTAAAACTTCTCCAAATCAAAGAGTTGGGTCATCTGGCAGTTTTTGCTTTCCTGGCTCTGCTTTTAATTTATTCATAATGTAAGAAGATAAACTGGCAATGGTTTGATCCAGCCACCTTCACTCATCTGAGCATCCCCACTGCAGAGACAAGGGTGGCGGAGGTGATAGCTTTTATTGGACCAACTTCTGTTGGTGAGGGACAAGCTTTCGGGCTACACAGAGCTCTTCTTCAGGTCTAGGAAAGTCCTACTGCAGTCAGGTTTGCAGGATTGGGCCCAAAGACTGCCCATGAAACTTACTTGAAAGCCATCTGAACACATATGAAAACTGGATTGAAGAGAACAAAGCCTTAGATATGCTGATGGGGAGAGACCCAGTCAGCCAGAAAGGCAAGAGATGATGCACACAGACAGACAAATGACCAGAAGTATACAGAGCTACATATGAACTGAAGACTTTCTGCTTCCAAAGTAAGCCTACAAGATAGGATAAGGATGCAGCTGGCCAAGATACCATCATATAATTAATCCTAATTACCCTGGCAATTCTTTCCAGACAGAAAATAAGATCTATACTTCCCAGTTCCTGCCAACTGTAATTCCAATTCCATCAAATATATTCTCCCTGCTTAAAATCTCCCTGCAGTTTCAGATAGCTATGGTATTCTTCTTTACAAATTGTATTGGTGTGCCCTGTTGACAATTGCTATCACATCCCCATCTCCCAGAGACAGATACATTTTAGGGATCGATAAAGTGATCTCTGGATATATCAGTTTGTAAAGCACTTCGAGACAATTTAGGGTGCAAACAACTATCTAAGTGTAGGTTATTATGTTTAACAAAGGGTAGATAATTATGTGCAAGAAACCTAAACTGCTGTGAGACAGTTTGGCTTAAAATTTAAAAAAAATAGAGACTTGTATTAAACAAATCATTAATATTCTATTTCTGTCTATATTTCACTTCATAAATATCTAGATGTAGCATGAGTCTCAAAATTATGATGGTTTTATTTTGCTGTTATGTTGCTTTAAAAACAGGTAACAGCAGCACTAGCTCTGAGTTTTTTTATTAGGCTATTTGGTGGAGACATTAGACTTTGATGTGGAATATATTGATAATTTAAAAATCGTTAGCATTCTAAATATGGTAAATACTTTGATACACAGTAAATATAATGCTTGATCCATCGGCTGTCATGCTGGGCAATAAAAATGACCAAATACAAGATTGAGGAATATGGTAAACGTATCTAGAGAGAGAGATGTGAAATGCTGCCATTAAAAATAAATACAAAGCTTCACATTGACTGTGTGTGATAATCAATCATGATTTCTCCTCAATGCAGAGTGTGAAACTGTGGCCCCTTGAAGTCAAGGACAAGACTCCCAGAGGTTTCCGTGAGATCAGAATTTCATCCTGAGCTTTTCAAACAACGTTGGCACCCCTAGAACTGATTCTCTCCTTCTTTACAGCCCTTCATATATCACTTGTTGTCTTAAGGCCGGATCTTATCACACTTACTCATGTTAAGTAAAATCTTACTCCGTGGGGAACCCCATTGAAATCATTGGTTTGGGGCAAGGCGCGTCTCTTTGTTTATGTTTGTGCAGCACCTTTGTAAGCTAAGCACTATGTGGCTTCAATGCCATTACTGTATTCACTAAATGCACTCTCAGATTTACCCTCCAGTGTTTTGGGGGCCACCTGCACATACAGCAGAGGCTGTTACATCATGTGGGGATGTGGTATTGAATTTTCCCAAACACTTTCCTACAACAGTCCAGTGACTTGGGTTGCTCCTGGGCTGAGAAACCACTGCTCAGGCCTCGGTTGGGTGTAAAGAAACACTTTTTTTATTTGCCTGTCGCTCTCTTCAGGCAGAGAAATATCTGAAGCCACCTGCCTCCTCAACCGCAGGCAAGTTGGCACTAGCAAAGCACAAGAACTATTGTCCCACGTCAGGCCTACCTTCCCTCAGAGAGGCTCTGACAGGCAGCCATCTCTTAAGCCATTCCTCACCCCAGCCAGGCCTCTCCGATAGAGCAAGAGCTGGAAATCTCTTCTCCTTCCCAATCTGCCACATCTGAGGTGGACTTTCCTCTTTTAACTCTACCCTTCAAGCCTGACACCTGTGGGACAAGGCAGAGTAAGTCCACAGCAGCTCATTAACTCTTTTTGGGACAGCGTGGAGTTTGAAATCTCCATCACGAGTCACTAAACCATATACCATGAATGCTGGAAATTATATAAGGTAATTAAATGGAGCAGCCAATCTCCTGCAAAAGTGAACCAAACCAAAAGCCACACAAAAAATAAATCTAGTGATTTAAATTGCCAAAAATTCTTCAAAGGACACAGTGCAAAACTGCAGAAACCTTGACAGAATAAGCAGCTCTCAGACAAAATGCTATTTTCTTGCTGTACCCAATAATCTTGTTGCAGAGTAATGATGAACATGGTAAAGGGACTTTGGAGGATTACACAAATCCACAAACAATCTTGCAGTCACATTAGAAATTCTCAAACAAAGCCATGAATCACTTCAAGTGATTCAGTCACTAGTAATAGATTCATCAAAGAAACAGGTGGTTTCACCATGTCTGTATTGTCAATGTTAGCAGCAGTCTGCATGCAGATTGTACAGAAGAAGAAAGCACACTACATAGATTCATGGGCAGCAGCCTTTTCCTGTACCTAAGTTAAATGGATAGAAGAACTGAAGATGTTGTTAGCAAGGTATCAAAGAAAGTATTTTTTTAAATGTAGGGCCAGTTTCTTTGCCCAGACCTGACCCCTCTGTACCACTCTGGTACAAAGGAGCCAGGGGAAGCAGTGCTGTCCAGCTGATATAGGTAACTCCTATGCCCCTAGCCTCCCTGCCGCAGCATAGGTGGTGTGTTGGGGCAGGAGGGGCATGGCCAGAACTGGCTTTTCTCAGCTGGCAGATACTCTGCTGAGGGAGGAGGGGGCATTACCAGTAGTCTTCAGATGGAGAAGCTCATGTATTAATGCTCATCTGAGACTGGAAATTGAAAATCACAGCCCAGATTCTCTGCTGTATCCAATCTGATAGTTACCCTCTAAATCTGCTTTGATTTCCCCATCTGTGAAAGGAGGGCTTTGATCCCTCCCTCCCTCCCTGCTTCACAAGTGCGTTGGAAGGGTTAACGAGATAACATTCGGAAAGGTCCACTTCACCTTATATGCATTGTACCGACGTTGTTGCATTTGTAAGTCCCCTTAAAGTGCACTCAGAAAACTGGAGCTTGTGCCCCAGAGAGTTTAAGTCACATCAGCTTGGAGCAAAAGCTGTTTTTGGAGAGAGGAGACAAATTACATTGATCCAATAGCTACAGCAGCAGGAGTTGTGAAAAGCCTGGACAAAATACTTAGCGTGGAAAAAAGGAGCTTTGTATTGCCACTGTGGCTATTGGTACCCTCTTTCCTCTGCCTTTTCCAAGAGATCACCAGGGAAAGGGGATGGAATACTGGGAGACATGTTTTAAATCCTGCTAATACAGTATCAGCATCTTATCCACAAAAACACTCATCCCATTCCTGTGAAAACAGGCAATAAACACAAATGTGTGGCTATGGCACTCCTAAGACTACATGAGATGGATCAGAAATTCAAAGCCCCTCCCACAGGGCTCATTCCAAGACTAATGAGAATACACACCAGCTTTTCAATCCCCCAAATCATTCCCGCCTGAACCATAGTTTAGACAGACCCATCCAAATGGGGCAGTCTGGGTGGAAAAGATTATTTAATGAGTATTGGCTGATGCTAGATGCCCATATTTACACAGGCTGAGGGGGTGCAGTGCCAGAAGTCATTGCAATCAGAAAGAAACTAATTACGTGTGAGCTTTTTGTTTACACAGATGACACTGTTTTATTTACAATACTCTGCATATCTGAGGTGTTCTGGAGGTGGAACTGGGCATAAGTGCTTCTTGCACAATGGCAGCGCGCCAGAGACCACTCAGGATTGCCCGAGTGTCTGGCAGCTGTGCAGAATCCCTCTCACTGAAGGACTAAAAATATCACAAATATCCATTTAGACATCAAGTTTACGGTAATGGGCTGAGGACACACAGCTCACCCTTTATAGGAGCTGCTGGATCTCTAAAACTAGCTGTCAAAAGATAATGCCAAGTTTCTAGGTGACAGTTTAAGGTAATTTAAAATATTGTATTAGAGGCTTTGGGGAATGCAAAAACCGTCAGAGCAGGTCCTTGTGTGGGGCAATAGTGTCACTACAGCAGGAAGCTACATCCTCCATCTTGAAAGGTTTCAGAGTAGCAGCCATGTCAGTCTGTATCCACAAAAAGAACAGGAGTACTTGTGGCACCTTAGAGACTAACACATTTATCTGAGCATAAGCTTTCATGGACTACAGCCCACTTCTTGAAAGGTGGTGCTCAGGGCTAGAGGCAGGCCAGAGAACTGCAGACAGCAAGCTCTAGTTACTGTGTTCTACCATGGTTAAATGACAAGGGTTTAATTGTTAAATAAGCACCTTCAATGCCTTACGGAGAAGAACACCACAACCATATCCAGCATCCCTGAGTATATCACAATCAGTGGAACTGGAATCACAGGGCCAGTGTTCCCTAGAGAGACTTTTATAAATGAGATGGTAGTGGGAACAGGAAATATAGAGAGTTAGGCTGGAAGCAAATTAGCCTCCTGGATAGAACCATCCATGGGATTTAATAAAGTTCCAATTGTTCAAATTAATCTGCATTCAGCTTCATCTTTTTGAATGGAATGCTAAGGTCAAAGAACGTCTTGTTCTAGCCTGTGCTCACTTGTGCATACATAAACATTCCTATTTTCTAGGACATTGATGTTTTCAGGGTCAAGGAACTCTAATGCTTTGCTCTTTCTTTAGCAGTGTAGCAGCATTTCTCACCTGGAGTCACATTTAGCACTCATTCCCACAGTATTAACTGGCAATGCCAAATCACAGATGTAGATTAAAACAACATCCTGTTTACCGGAGAAAGAGGAAATAGAAATCAAGAGATTATTTACTCTGCTTACCTAGCTTAGAGAAATATGCACTGGTTTAACTATGTCAATAGAGCTGGTTGAAAAAAAATAGCTAAAATCTCACAAATTTTCTCCACAATTTTTTATTATTTTTTCCAAAACCAAAAAAATTCCAATCAGCTCTGCAGCTGTTTGAAAATCCAAACAGAGCTTAGCGAAAATTGAGTCAAAGCTTCTTTTTAGTTGAAAATTGACATTTCAATAACAATTTTCATTGAAAACTTGACATTCAGATTCCCTCTTGTGCCTGTGCTGCACCAGCTCAAAACGTCAGGGCAGCTTACTCTAGTCAGGTGTCTATTCTAGAAGCTTGATCCAGTGCAGCTATAAAGATGGTGCAAACGTCTCTAAGGGACATGGGGGTCTTACTCATGCATAGAAACAGCTACCGGGAACGATGCATTCTGAAAGCATACATTACAAAGTATGAAGTTTGGTAGCTTTATTCTTTAGGCTCCCAACATTGTCCAAACATATAGCAGTTTCTTGGAGTTGCTAACCTCACTCCAGTTTCCCCAGCTGTCTGTGAGTTCTGCTTCCAGGTTGGGCTGCTTTAATTTAGTCCAACTGTTAAGTGTTTGCCCTATGTAGAAAGGTATCACTTCAAGCCACATCTCCTTCAGGCATAGCTAATAATTGTCCTAGCCCTCCCTCCTCTGGGCCAGAATGACCTTGGCCTTACTGCAGGTTCACAGGGCTGAGGGTAGGACAACAAGTGTACAAGATACCTAACCCCAGATTTCATACCCTGGGCAAGGGCCAGTCACAGCCTCTGCGCTTGGGGCATGCAAAACCTCAGCTGCAAAATTTGAGGCATAGTTGAGGCCATTTTGAAAAATCGAATGGAACAATAGTTTCTTCTTGAATCCTTTCAAAAGACAGAATTGAGAACATGTTTTCATAGGGATTCCTTTACAGGGTGAGGGCATGCATAAGTCATGTGCACATATCACACACACAGACAGTGTGGATCCTAAGTGGGGCTGGAACCCCAGGCCCTCAATATCAACAAACACAGAACGCTACTACTTCTGACAACAAAAAATTACTACAGGATCCCAGGACGGGGGACTGGAGCCTGAGCCTGCCCAAGCTTTGCCATCCTAGGGGGAGGGGGAGGGGGAGGGCGGCAAAGCCAAAGCCCCACCTCCTCAGGCAGGGGGCCTGTAACCTGAGCCCTGCCGCCCAGGGCTGAAGAACTCAGGTTTGGACGCTGAGCCCCAGAAAGCTTGCCCTGGCGACCCCATTAAAATGGGGTCATGACCCACTTTGGGGTCCTGACCCACAGCTTGAGAAACGCTGCATCAGAACCCTGGGCTCTGTGTGGGTGTCGGTGTCCTCCTGCATGCATTCTTTGCGGGATTGAGGTATAGGCCAGTATATTAGGCACAGTTGGATCAGAGAGGACCACATCTTTTCCATGTTCATATCCATTCAGAATTATCCTGGGTGAAAGTCAACAGCACTTGTGCGTCTAAATCACAGAAGTGCTTTAGAAAATCCCGCCTAATATTTTCAGTTAAGGGAAGAGCTTTCAAGAAGGTTACTTAAGAGTTATGTAAATGGACAGAAATTGTTGGATATAAGAGTGAACATTTCCAGCCTCAGAATTGTATTGAAACATATTTTCATTTATACCACCTTGAGTTATCACTGGGCAAATTTGTGACCTTGCTGTTCACCTCAGATTTACAGAACTGACTAAAGACGTCCTGAACACCTTTGTAATTATGAGATTATCCAGCTACCTCTAAGCACAGCATTTTATTCCCTGCTTGCTGTGTGCAGTACCTATTCAGTTAGTGACCCCACATCCCTTGCTCAACTGAAAATCTGTCTCCAAACACACCACTTGACTACATTTAATCACTGTAGATTGTGTTGCCAGTGAGATTAAATTAAAGAGAGTTTTCCTAGTAGTACATATATTGTTACCTTTATCTCTCAAGGAACCAGACTGCCAGCTGGTCCATCTTTATTTAAATATCTTCTTCATTTGGCAGCCTCTAAAACTGACACAAACAGAAAACTTTAAAATTCCCCCTAACTGACCATTGTCAGAGGTTTTATATGATGAATAGACGTCCTTTTCGTCAACAGACTCCATTAGAACATTTAAGCAGCCCAAAGAAAGTCCCACAGAACCACTGCTTGCATTAGAATGAATAATCTGATCACGACACACGACTTGCTCTGCTTTTGCTGAACCTGACACAGTTGTTGCAGTGAGTCACCGTATTTCAGGCACAATAAGGGGCAGATCCTCAGGCTCAGATAGTGTAAATGGCCATCGCTCCATTGACTTTGGTGGAGTCAGTGGTGACCATTTACACCAGCTGAGGATCTGCCCCTAGTTCCCTGCATGTGGCTGGATAGAAACTGAGACCCAGAAATTTCACAGAACGTTAACTACAGGTGATGAAACTGTAGTGACAACCTCTGAATCATGCTTTTCACCAGGGGGCAGATAGGCCATTAAAAATAGCTCTACCAAAACTAGAATGCAACAAACGGTTGAATTTCGTCCATTATGGATCTCAGAGAGCCATGCCAATAGCTCTTTCAAATAGTTATGTTGTTTAACTCCATGGTTGAGAGGATTATGATGGTTTAGTGAGCTAAAGCACAGAGCTAGGAGACAGGAATGCCTGATGTGTAAGCGGAAGGAAAGAGAAGGTTAAACATAACAATTCTGATGGTCTCTTGAGGATGACATTTGAGCTGTGCACTGAATTAATGTTATGGGAAGAACTTCTAGGGAACCTATTGGGTGGAATAAGCAAATCAACAGGGGCTACAGATGTTCCTTTGCATTTAATGGTAACATGCTCAGCCTGTTTCCCAATAAAACCGGCTCATGAGTGTTTTTTCCTAATCAGACCTCTCAGCAAACTTCTGAAGTGCCTGTAACAACAAAACTCGTGTGTGGAAGATACAAGAAAGAAGCAAGCACCATGCTCTTGCATTAAATTTTGAGTCACTGAGTCTTGCCTCACCCATGCGTGATCATTTTGCTTTTGCCAGTATCATCATCACCAAGGCAAACCCCAAAGGGCCATGGCTTCCTTGCAGAGCAAACTCCACCCAGATCAATCTCTAACTAGGTCCTTAAGATGGTTTGCTGGATGCTCAGTTTATGTCTGTCACTGCTGATCTTAAAGCTTTTGGCACTCATGTGATTACCAGCCATGTAGTGGTAACGCCTGGTAAACATGCTTTGTAATTCATCGATCTTCTAGCTTAAGAAGAAAACTGCCAGCACTGAACCAGCGCTGATGAAAACAGTGGGTACATTCAGCTACAAATATCCTCATTGGTGATCTTGCCCTGCTGCTTCATGTGGAGCAGCTGATGAAGATGATGAGAATCGAAAATGTCAACCTGATGCCCTTCAGCCTTGCTCAGTGCCCACATTTTACTGACATACAACAGAGTTGGTATAATCATGGTTTTTTAGCAACACAGCTTCGTAGTAAGCTTTAATGTCCCAACATCTCCACAGAAGGTTCCAGAACATGGCAGTGGCCTGCTGCTATAGGAACATCCAATTGCTTTTACCAATAGGGTTAGGTGCCTATTACGATACCCATATTTAATTGGGGCATAGAACTGAAATTACTTGTCTGAGGCCCCAGAAGTCAGCGGCAGAGCTAGGATTAGAGTTCTGGACTTTCTGACTCCACTTATTCCTTCAGACCACTCAGCCTCCTTGTATTCTCCCATGCACATATACCTATCTTCTTCAGAGCCTTAACCATCTCTGACACACCTAACCTTTTCCTTTGAGTGCCAGTGTGAGCTGTAAAGAAAATAAATCTCCCTACAGCTCCTGGTATTAGCAAGTGATTCTCCGATTTGCTTTTCCAATGCCTGATAATTTTGCAGCCAGAGAATGCAAAGGGGCGAGCCTCATTTTCTTCTCATTTGAAAACTGAATAGTTGTCCCTTAAGGTAGAGCTCAAGATTTATCTTTATTTTGTCAAATAGATACTAACACTAATTAATGATGTCTGAATAAGGGAGGGTTAAATAGAATTTAAGGCTAGGCAATACATATTGTCTCAAGACGACGTGTCGAGTGATCAAACTGACAAAGTTCTCTGCATTTTCAGAACATTCACTTTAAAATCTGTTTGTTGGTGTTGGGCATTATTAATGTTGAAAATTAATAAAATATCTTTAAAAATGGGTTTGCCTATTAATAAACAGCTCTCTCAAACTTATATGAGTAGCCTTTACTCTGGTAAGTAGCCCCCTTGAATTCATGTGAGTAAGGACTACTTCGGTTGTTTATACATTCAGAGTTCATGCATTATTTCCATTCAAAAATGGTAAATTTCAGCTAATTTTTCAACATTTTTTATTTTTCAACTGAAATTATATATGCACTTTTTTGACAAGGCGCACAAGAAGCTAAGTGGGAGCATATTTTCCCCTATAGAATTTCATTAAGAATGATAACATTCTACACACTTTTTAAACTAACCTAAAGGCTTATGTAGCAGAGACGTAGTAACTTTGTATTCATTTCTCTTCCTTGTTTTAAATTATTTAGAAAGGATTTAATCCTGTTGGTTTTTAGACTAATTTCTACAGAATGCTACCTCATAGATTAATAGAATTTAAGGCCAGAAGAGACCATTATGATAACTTCGTCTGACCTCCTGAGTAACAGTGATCAAAACACAGATAGGAATTTCACTCAGTAATTCTTCCATCAAGCTCATACCTTGTCAATGGGCTGTAGCACATTATTTTTTAGAAAGACATCTGATCATCATTTCAAGACAGAATGCACCACATCCAGTGGCATATTCTTCTAATGATTAATTATCCTCAACATTAAAAAATTTTCATCTTATTTCTAGCCCGAACGTATCTAGTTTTGTCTTAGCCATTAGATCTTGTTCTTGTGTCTATAGATTAAAGGGCTCTTACTATCTGAAATATTCTCACATGTAAGTACTTATAGGCTGTATTTGTTTCATCCCTCTCAAATTCTACAGGATTTTATGGAAATGTTGTAAGCTATTTTAATACCAAAGAAAATAGTCTCAGACACCCTGGCTTTTTCTTTGATATGCCTGAATAAGTCAGTTGCTGAAAGAGGGTCAGCATTTGTTCATGTAATATAGTAAAAACTATCTCCTATTGCAGAACTAACATGTTTGCATACAAGTCTGCATTTCTGAAAAGGTTAGTAGAAAGACTATCCCAATTTGCATGTTTTAATCCAGCATTATTTTATCAAATGGTTCAGTGTTTTCAATTTAACGTGACAAGGCTGTGAAATCCCATTAAATGATGCCGGCTGGCATACTGTTACTAAGCAAGCTGTGAAGATTGTTGATATCAGTTATTGAATTCCCTTTTCATTCAGACATACATAAGCACAGGCTTGGTGTATACATTTTCTGAAACAAAAGAACAGGATTAAAAACAATAACTTCAGGATCTAAACTGACCATTGCTTCTGCTTAATGCTGCCTGCCTAAACAGGAAAGTTACTGAGTCAGCTCGTTATTATCTGCTTAATTGCCTTCTTCAAAAGAGGCAGGTGAGAACTGTTAGAAGCACCTTCAAATTCAAACTAAACAAAAATGTGTTCATTTTACAGAATAAGAAATGAAACTTTGTTGAGATAAAACCATTTTTAAGCTTATTACTGGTATTCCAGTCCAGTTCTCCAGCTGAATTTGGGGATCCAGAGCAGCAGGAGCTGGTTGAAAAAAGGCGAGTGTTTTCCCATGAACACTTCTGACAAGAAATTTTAAAATTTATTTTGTTCAAGACTGTTCTTTAAAATTTTTCACAAAATGAAATGAATATGGGTTTTTTTGTATTTCAAACTTTAAAATTTCGTTTCAGTTTTTGAAAACTGAAATTCTAGGATTTGATTTTAATTTTTTCTGAATCCCTCCGCCCCATTCTTCTCTCTCTTTTCCTTTTCCCCTCCTTTCCCAGGTGAGCTGCTGTTTCCCTGGGCTTCTTCCTACATCAAAATGGGTCAAAATTCAAAATGA
This sequence comes from Chelonoidis abingdonii, assembly GCF_003597395.2. NCBI lineage: Eukaryota > Metazoa > Chordata > Testudines > Testudinidae > Chelonoidis > Chelonoidis abingdonii. The sequence continues at coordinate 25,351,452 of NC_133781.1, forward strand.
TCTGGACAAATTGGAGAAATGGTCTGAGGTAAACTGGATGAAGTTCAATAAAGACAAATGCAAAGTGCTCCACTTAGGAAGGAACAATCAGTTTCACACATACAGAATGGGAAGAGACTGTCTAGGAAGGAGTATGGCAGAAAGAGATCTAGGGGTCATAGTGGACCAGAAGCTAAATATGAGTCAACAGTGTGATACTGTTGCAAAAAAAGCAAACGTGATTCTGGGATGCATTAACAGGTGTGTTGTAAACAAGACACGAGAAGTCATTCTTCCGCTCTACTCTGCGCTGGTTAGGCCTCAACTGGAGTATTGTGTCCAGTTCTGGGCACCGCATTTCAAGAAAGATGTGGAGAAATTGGAGAGGGTCCAGAGAAGAGCAACAAGAATGATTAAAGGTCTTGAGAACATGACCTATGAAGGAAGGCTGAAAGAATTGGGTTTATTTAGTTTGGAAAAGAGAAGACTGAGAGGGGACATGATAGCAGTTTTCAGGTATCTAAAAGGGTGTCATCAGGAGGAGGGAGAAAACTTGTTCACCTTAGCCTCTAATGATAGAACAAGAAGCAATGGGCTTAAACTGCAGCAAGGGAGATTTAGGTTGGCCATTAGGAAAAAGTTCCTAACTGTCAGGGTAGTTAAACACTGGAATAAATTGCCTAGGGAGGTTGTAGAATCTTCATCTCTGGAGCTATTGAAGCGTAGGTTAGACAAATGTCTATCAGGGATGGTCTAGACAGTATTTGGTCCTGCCATGAGGGCAGGGGACTGGACTTGATGACCTCTCGAGGTCCCTTCCAGTCATAGAGTCTATGAATCTATGAATCACTGGCTGCCACCCTCTCTGAGTTTGTCAGCCTCTAACTCCCTCCGTTCATGGATTGACTGCAGCCTACTTGCCTGCAGCCTTTTCCAGCAGCAGCTGCCCCTAAACATTCCTCTCTCTGCCCAGGGAGCAAGTACCCTACTTTTTTTTTCTTCTTCTGGAGCAAGCTTTCCCAAAACAGTCACCCATCTCTGCAGCCAGCTACCTGGCTTTATACAGGCCCCACATGTTCCTGCACAGATGAGCCTGTTCCTCTAATTGGGGTTTTCTTCTAAGCTCCCAATCTATTAGGTTAATAGGCCTCCATTAATTCTTTCCTCTCCTGTGTGGGGGTGGATACCCCTGTCACAGGTGCACTCTCTGCCAGGCAAGAAGGTGAAAATAACTTGTTCAGCTTTTCCATCAGGCTGGTCACTGCATTATTTATGAAGGAATCCTAAAGGTGGAGTCAGCCCTAGCAGAGAAAACTCTACCAAGTAGAGATACTGAGAATGGAGCAGACATGGAAAGGCAAGAGGGGTTGATAATAGTAATCCATGGCATTGAGAACGGGCCAAATCCATTTTGGTCACAGGTGGCACAAAATAAGAATGGGGTTTGTGTGGATGTTCAGAGCAATTAAAAGCAAATGCCCTAATAAGGCCATTTAATAAGCCTGAATCCCGTCTTTAAAATTAAAGTGCCTCTCAGAACAACAGTCTGCTCGAAAACTCGACCCAAAATAAACTTCACTCCCTCTCGAAATGCTCTCTGCATTCTCGATAACCCCCCAAAACCACAGTGACTAATGAACAAGATGACAGACAGGTTGTTCTTTTGTTTCACCTTTCCAGCGCTCACTGTTCCATCATTTCACAAGTCGCTTGATGTAACATGATGCAGCATAACAGACCTTGAGCTGAAAGTGAACTGTGATGCAATGCAGAGTAGATGCATTGGATTATGAGTTTGGATTTTCCTTCTCCTTTGTGTTTATTGTCTTTGTTCCCCCTTTCTGGCAATGGCAAAGTGGTGAAATAAAGGGATGTGGTGTCTGTGCATTGTTTCTCTGCAAACTGCACTCAACCCTCCAGGCAATCTTTGGTTGCAAATATGGTCCACTATAAATAAAAATAATTAATGTTTTTGGCAATGCTACCAAAACTCTATTCTAAACTAACAGCCCTACCCAGCAACATGTGCATCACTGAAAGGATAGTTGCATTATATCTAGCGTTTTTATTGTGATATTGTATATACAGTATTTTACATATACAAATACTATTAATTTAGGTTGAAGTTTTCAAAACCATCTAAGTGATTTGGATACTAAAGTTCCTATTAAAATTAATGGGACCTGAGAGTTAAAATCCCCTATATGGCTTTAAAAACACCTCAGCCTTACGCGTTGATATTACATCCCTGGGCAGACAGTGTTTCCCCCTAGATATGAGTATCTATCCATATGCCTATCTTAGTTACCGTGGCTTTACCATTATATCTAAAACACCTCAGCGTCTTTAATGTATTTATCTCCATGACACCGCTGCGAGGTAGGGAAGTATTATCCCCATTTTATAGATGGGGAACTGAGACACGGAGAGACTGAGGGTATATCTCCATTAGAGCTGGAAGGTGTTAATTCCAGCTCTAGGAGATATACCTGGGCTAGCTCTAGCCAAGCTAGTATGCTAAAAAAAAACAAAAAACCAAAAACTAACAAACAAACAAACAAACAAAAAAAGACCTGCAGATGTGGCAGCGGGAAGGGGCATCCACCACAAATACAACCCTGACTAAGACCCTAGATATGTACTCTTCACATAGCCTCTCCTTCCTCTCACATCCTGGTTGCGACACTTCTACTTTTAGCACACTAGCCCAGTCAGAGCTAGAATGGGTTTATCTCCCCGAGCCAGAATTTACACCTTCCAGAAGTGTAGTAGTAAAAAAAGAAATGGGTAAACTCTATTTATCCACCCCTACGCTACTGCTTCCAGCTGTAGCAGAGACATCCCCTAAGTGACTTGCCCAAGGTTGTCTGTGGAGGAGCAGGGACTTGAACTAGGGTCTCCTGCAACCCAGCTAGCCCTAGTGAAACATAAGGAAATCTACTCTATTAACAGTCAGTTTTTAGAAGGATGCTTGCTTGTCCATGAACCCAGACATTTTTCATGTTGTACGAGTGATTCTTAAGAAACTGGGTTTGCTCGAATACTTCAGTATTGTGACATGAAATAGTTTAGTAATAAACTATGTAATGAATGCTCATCTGGATTTATATTCTGTCCTGTTCAAAGTGGGGTTATGATGTCCAACAAGAGAACCCAAATAGCTTTCATTTATTTTGAAGTTAGCATATGGTCTTTCCCACCTAAGATCTCTAGTGTTAATTTTAGCCATTCTTTGCTGTGCCATCTTTGCATTAGCTGAGGATTATGCATCTGAGTATTGTTACAAATACTCATTTACACAGAGGATCTGCAAATGCCTATGATCACTGTGACAATCTGATTTACATAGTTTGTATCTGTAATGGTTTATTTTCTTTGCACTGTACCTTTAATCAGAGATAAATCTTGCTTCCCGTTGCATCTGCCATTTTGTTTGCAGATGTAGCTTGCTACAGGGGACAAACAGACAGACATACAGACACACTGTGTTCTCTCATAGGGATCTTATTTTTGTGTTCTCTTGTTTTGTTGTGTTTTTTGGGAAGGATATTTTTTTAAGCTCTAAGTAATTTAGGAGCAACAAGTCTCACAGGACCACAATTCCCATTAATTTCCAAACTCACTTAACCACTTTTCAAAATCCAACTCTTAATACAAATTAGAGATCGTAGATATCACTGAAAGCAGATGGTTGCTTTTCTTTTTAAACATGGATAACCTAAGAGTGAGCTTTAACCTATCTCATGAAATATCACAAATCTGCCCATTAGAATTGCTGTAAGTGTATAAATATATGTTTGTATAGGAGTACCATATGGCCAAGATTTTCAAAAGTGACTGTTGATTTTGTGCACCTCAATTTGAGACACTTGCAAGTGGCTTCATTTTCAGAGGGCACATGCTCAGCACCTCTTGAAAATAAGGCCCCTTTAAGGGATAAGTTGGGTACCAAAAATCTCTAATCACTTCAAAAAAAATCTTGGTAAATAAATGTCGGTTATTTCTCTTAGGGTCCTCCTGTAGAAAGAGACTTTGATTAAAACAGTAAGCATAGGCAGAGTTAGCACAGCATGACCGCATTAACAAGCCTGCAGAAAAGAATGAATAAAGGGTGAGCGCAGATGTATCCTCTCTTTCTGCTGACAGAGAGGTAAAGGCTTTCTGAACAGCCATGACCATTCTGCACGTTAGCAGAGGACATATGAGACGCAGTTGGCAAAACACATTAGCATCTTCCACTCTGATAATTAGTTTAGTCAAAAATTATTTCATTGTCTGTTTAGTCTCACTGGATACCAATTGAGGATCTGTAAAAAAAACCCCACTTTAGCTGTTTTTAATAAGAGTAATAAACTGAATAGGTTCTCTCAACCAGGCTTAAAATTAGATAGCAGATGAGTAATTAGCAGCCTTAGGATAAGGGTCAAAATTTATTAATAATGAAATTAAATTTGCTCACAAAGAATCTGTTAAAATCCACAATATGCAGAAATGTCAATGCAATATATATATAACGCCCGTGGTAGCAGAACTCTTTAATACTGAAATAGAATGTGGTCCAGTGTTTGGCAAATCTTATGATTTGTGGTGGAAATTGTGTTCTGGTTATTTAGGGTCAAATACTTATAGCAGACCCATATTGCTCGGCAGTGTGCTATCTATATGAAATGGGCTGAAATCAGTTCTCAGAGTTTATTGGTGTGCAGTCAGTTTAGAAGTCTGAGATCCTCCAAAACACCCCTCAACGTGTCCACCTTTGCATTCTTGCACCTCTGAAAAGAATTGATATTTTCCCCAATAGGGAAAGGATTATGCAGATATCAAAGTTTGCCCACTGTAAAAGTGACACATCTGCTTCCAAACAGGTAGCATTTAATTAGGGTGACCAGACAGCAAGTGTGAAAAATCAGGATGGGGAGAAGGGGTAATAGATTGGCTGTATAAGAGAAGGACCCTAATATTGGGACATCTGGTCACCCTATGTTTCTTTTCTCCATTTCTTTATCTATGATTGTGGTTTAGGATTAGCTGTTGGTACTGGAAGTTCAGAAAAACAAATATTTCTTCTGAAGAGAATAGTCACGTTTAGTAAGACTTTATGTATTGAAATTACTAGAAAAAAGAACAGGAGTACTTGTGGCACTTTAGAGACTAACAAATCTATCTTCTTACTATGTTCCATTCTATGCATCTGATGAAGTGGGCTGTTGCCCACGAAAGCTTATGCTCAAATAAATTCATTAGTCTCTAAGGTGCCACAAGTACTCCTGTTCTTTTTGCGGATACAGACTAATACGACTGCTACTCTGAAACCTGAAATTACTAGGAAGCTCATTCAGGATTTAAAAGCCAGAACTGAGCATGCTGTAGGAAGGGAAATGTATACAAAACAGGATCTTAGCAAGAAGCTTCGAATCATCTACACCAACTTCAGTGGAGTTACTTTCAATTTACAGTGGTGTAACCAAGATCAGAATCTGACCTTCCAATGATAAAAGTCAGGTTTTGTATAGAACAAAATAGGAGTCCTGCCCAATCAGATCTATTAATGGGATGTTCTCAAAAAGCAAACGGTGAAATGCTCAAGCTGCCATGAGTCAGACATCTGAAATAAAGTCCTGTTTATGCAAACAGATCCTCAAAGGGGACAAATTTGGTACCAGTGATTCGAAGCCTCCAGCTATGCTGTGAGATGGTTTGCTTTTGAAAGATGACAGCCACTGTCTAAAGCCAATTATCTGCACACAAACCCAAGTCATGATCCCCACCTCACCACAGGAATTCTATGAATTGCCATAGAAAGAATGTGCACACACTAACCATTTCCTTACGTTTGAACAGGCCAGTTATGGACACATACAAATAACAAAGACAAAATGACAAATAAAGCAGGTCAGAGATATTGGGGATTAGAGTTCCAGTAAAGAATAAATGTAGAATGATCCTTTTCTCCTTTGAAAACATTCCCCATTCAGATCCCTCATGACAATCAACTCTGTATAGTATATGCAGACAGTATATACACCTCTACCTTGATATAATGCTGTCCTTCGGAGCCAAAAAAATCTTACTGCATTATAGGTGAAACAGTGTTATATTGAACTTGCTTTGATCCACCGGAGTGTGCAGCCCCCCCGCACCCCGAGCACTGCTTTACTGCATTATATCCAAATTTGTGTTATATCGGGTGGCATTATATCAAGGTAGCGGTGTAGCATATTCCCAAAGTGATTTTCAGGCATTAATAAATCAAGTTTCCCAATAGGCACATATGATACCCATTTTATATATGGGCAAACTGAGACACAGAGAGATGCAGTAACTTGCTCCTGCTCAGTTAGCAAGTCAGTGGCAGAACTGAGAATAAAACCTAGGTGCCTGGCTTTCATATTCAGGCTTTCACCACTACATCATACACAGTCTCATTAGCTGAACACAGTGATATATTTCCAGCAGCTTACTGTCTCTCAGGGGCAGTTGTTTACTGTCGATGTTGATTTCTCTGCTGTAGCAGGGAGGTAGATATAATATGCCACCTTACTCTTACATCTTTTTGCTTTTCATATCCAGATAGATGACAGCAAAGCAAGGGATCGTTCATTATACGCTGAATGAGATCAGTTCCTCCCTGCTCCCCTCTGCACACCCACCTTGATCCCTCAGTGGCTGCAGTTTTCACAAAACAAGTGTACAAAGTAGAAGATGACTGTCCTGATATATAATTCAAACAATCCTAAAGAGTTCAGGCTGTTCACAGCCATAAATCAATCACATTTACTTATCTTCTAACTGTATCAACAGACAAACCAGTCCAGTGCATTAGCTACAGCCGTTTTCATTGTACTCATTTTCAGGTTGGAAAGGAAGGCTAGCAGACATTGTGCTATAGCAAAGAACTAAAGATATGGGGAAAATTCTGGTCCCAAGACAGCCCCTTTATACCACTGTGGTCATAAAGCTGCCTTAACGGAACAGATGAGGATTCCTCTAGCATGTAACTGGAGAACCAGCTATACCAGCTCGGCATACTCCTCCCCCCGGAACTTTGCTGCAGCACAGGGAGCATAACGAGGGGTGCCCCACAGGGATGGAGTGTGCCTACAGCTCTACTGTGTTCTGTCAATCCCTGTCTAGTATAACTGTCCCTTGTGGCCATTACCAGCTGACATAATTTAGAAAAGCCCCGAGGCTGCTCTAATTTATGCTGTGAGCCAAAGTGGGGATTATGGGGAGTGCAAATTACAGTCACTTTTGCCCATTCCCATCCCCACTTCCCTATCCTGGTGCACAGCACAGTTTAACCAAACCAGAGATGCTTACTTAGGGCTTTAAGTCAATGGGGGCTGAGTTTTTCTCTTACAACAGCTTCACACCAGTGTAATGCCTTTGATTCTCATTGAGTTACTTCTCATTTCCACCAGTGGGAGCGAGAGGCCGAGCAGGCCTAGTGGGAGTTTTGCCTGAGTAAGAACTGAGTGGAGTATAAGTAGCAGCTTTAGGGTATGGCTTATCGTAAATACATTTGCTATGATGGTTCCAGAATGGTGATCTTTTACCGTGTTTTCTAAGTAAATTCCCAGTAGAATACTGCCTGAGTTAGTGATTAAAAAAAAAAAAGGCATGTTTATGTAGAGTGCAAAGCTCTCAGACAGAGTCACATCAAAACGTGAACCTCTAAATATTTTCAAACTCTGTTATCTCTTCTTATGGTCACGAACAGGACTGGGGTCCAGGAACACTTTTCCTTAGGGACAGAGAATCTAGCACCACCACAAAATTAACTAAAATCTTGTCCTAACTGCTTGTAAATTCAGCAGTATTAGTCAGCTCTCTGCACTGAGATAATCCTCCCTGCAATCAACAGACCTCTGCCCTCATTTCCTAGTCAAACACTTCAGTGAGCAACCTCCCCTGCTGGGAATGCAGACTCCTACAAACAACTCGTTTGTGCTATGATTTTTAATCTGCCCCTTGGATACAAACTCTATCCTCAGAATGCAACATAGTCTAAATGATGCTATATTCATATGTCAAGCCACTGCACTGACAGGCAGTGCTTAGAGGGAAATGACTTGTTGCAAGCTTGGGTAATCTTTTGTGAATGACAACATGGAAAATCAGGCTTGGACAGAAAGTGAAAACCAGCAGAGTGCAATGGTACCCATTAGAAACTGGAATGGAGTTTATAATTTATAACAGGAGGGGTTGGAATGCACATCAGGACTAATTTTGTCCCACTATTGGTCAAATACTAAGATCCTTACTCTGTTTATCCCACCTGAAGGGAATGGCAGTTTTGCCAGAGTCACGATGGAGTGAAAACTGAGAAAGGACTTCAGATTTTGGGCCTAAACTAACTAGGGCTGTAAAAGCACTTCACCTTCATAAGGTCATATGGTTGGTTACCTCTTCCTGCTAAGATGAACAGCCTCCATTACAGGGTGCCGGGGCATTTAACTGAATGCGATCACTCCATTTGAAAAGCATGTTTTGTGTAAGCAAATACGAATGGGTGAGAAGCCTTTTTCCCCTGAAAGCAGTTGCAATGAGGTCAGCTGGCTGCTACTCAGCTGCCATGAACTCCAGCCTGTGCACTTCAATGTGTAACACAAGCAATGTGTATATTTAATCAGGATGGAAGTCAGACAAGTTTCCATTGTCACTTTCAACAACACACGGCATATTCCCCCGGACTCTGCAAAGGATTAATCTCATTTTGGTGCAAACCTCACTTTGAATAGGACATTATTGCCTCATTATTTCAAATGTATTGCATGCAACATGGCAAAATATATTATTCAGAAACAAATTCAGGTAGAAGAAAAGCCGGTTTTGTTAAATAATGAACGCATGCTACACTGAATCTTCCCAAGGTTCAACCTGATAGTGTCAAAAAAAAAAAAATCCCTGTTGCTCTATTTCTTTATAAAGGGAAAAGTAGCTATTCATTTAAGAAAAAGTAATCATGCTCACTTAGACACCCCAGACAAGCATATGAAAAGAAAAATGTCTTTGATGCTGCTATTGATAATGAGTCTAGACAGCTCTAGAAGGAAACTCTGCAAGCCAGGTCCTTAAAAAATATTATGCAGTAGAAAGGTCTATTAAAAGGGTGGTTTGAATTGCCAATTCTAATCCTTTGTTGCATAACATCTTTGAATCTTTAGAAGAATTGTAATGAAATGCAGCTCATTCCCCCTCCCCCCAATATCCTTGGAAGTAATTTGAATACCAGCCAAAATATGCCTGTGAACTGTGCCTAAGAGGACTGATTTGGGAAGTAAGTAGAAAAGTATACCTGTCGCTGCTGTCTAGAGTCTGGTGGTGGTGCAGGACCTGTGTGATTGAGAAAGGCACAGAGTAGGAGAAATGAGTTGTATGCTATTTTTGAAAGGTTGCTCTAACCTCAGTGCGTCATAAAATTTGTCTAGATTAGGTAGAGTGTTAGCTAACCTACCCCCAACTTCTCCCTAGTGCAGATGCAGGTTAACACTTTTTACCTTGACTAGTTGGTAAAACTTGACTCTAGGCTTCCCCTTACCATTGACCTCAACATATTATCTAGTCCTGAACTAACCTTAACCTCTATTCCTAATCTAGACAAACCCATTCCAGGTGAAAGTTACCCCTGTGCAGAGGGCTAGCATAACACCCATGCGCCACTTAAATCCAAACTGAATCCTCATCCAGGCCTGACCATTTAGCCATTGACTTCAGAGGGCTCATGACAGGGGCGGGCAAACTTTTTGGCCTGAGGGCCGCATCGGTTTTCAGAAATTGTATGGAGGGCCTGTTAGGGGAGGCTGTGCCTTTCCAAACAGCCAGGCATGGCCTGGCCCCCATCCCCTATCCTCCCCTGCTTCTTGCCCCCTGATGCTCCCCCCAGACTCCTGCCCCATCCACCCCCCCAGTCCCCTGAGTGCCCCTGGAATCCCTGATTGCCTCCCCATAACCCCATCCAACCCCTCCTCTCATTCCTGACTGCCCCCCGGGGACCCCTGCCCCATTCAACCACCACTTCTCCCTGTCCCCTGACCACTCCTGGAACCCTTGCCTCATTCAAGCCCCCCTCCTTCCTGACTGCCTCCCTAGGACCCCTGCCCCCATTCAAACTCCCTGTTCCCCGCCCTCTGACTGCCCCAGCCCTTATTCATACCCTTGCCTCTTGATCACCACCTCAAACTCCCTTGCCCTCTATCCAACCCCCCATGCTCCCTGGAGCACTGGTGGCTGACGGCGCTACAGCCACACTGCCCAGAATCATAGAATATCAGGGTTGGAAGGGACCTCAGGAGAGCATCTAGTCCAACCCCCTGCTCAAACCAGGACCAATCCCTAGACAGATTTTTACCTCAGTTCCCTAAATGGCCCCCTCAAGGATTGAACTCACAACCCTGGGTTTAGCAGGCCAATGATCAAACCATTGAGCACCAGGACAGGCAGCCGCACCACCTGGCTGGAGCCATCCACACCACCAGCATGGCGTCAGGCCAGGCTTTGCAGCTGCACTGCCCCAGGAGCTCGCAGCCCCACCACCCAGAGCGTTGCACCGGCAGTGGAGCGAGCTGAGGCAGCGGGGACAGGGAACAGCAGGGTAAGGGCTCCCAGGGCAGGAGCTCAGGGGCTGAGCAGGAGGGTCCCGTGGGCCGTAGTTTGCCCACCTCTGGCTCATGACCTAGCCCCCAAGGAGGGGATTGATCCTGCTCTCATTGACAAGATCTGGTTGCAGATGGTTTCTTTCATTCACTATCAGCTTTATAATGACCCACACTGACCCAGGCACTGCTCAGAAAAGATTAGCACTATTCTGAATAAAAGCCATTGGAATACCACACTCCTGACTGCATTTATCCATCCGGCACCTGAATTCTCCCCTCTGCATCTAATTCACCTTGCATTGTTTCTTAGTCCACTTGGAGACACCCCACTCACAAATGTTTCAGAAGTTGTGCCCAGTACTATATTCTGGGGTAATGTTTCTCAAACTTTTCCATATTGAGGATCCCTTATCTTCAGAACTTCACATCCATGTAGCCAGGATCTAGCTAGGAGTCCCCTCCCATTTAGCAATGTAGGAAGGGCTATGGGGGTCATGACCCCCAGGCTGAGAACCTGTGCTCTGGGAGGTGGTATCAGGAGAGGAGTGTCTACTTAGAATTGGATTTGCTCTCAGGTATGCTCTTGGAATCCAAGACCCAACAGATGTTTGTTAGTGTTTTACCAGGACAGAGGTAAAGAAGCAACTTCTTCTAAATACAAAATTGAAGGGCCTGATCTGAAGCTAGGAGATTAGCTTTTTGGGGTGCCCGGATTCTCCCTGACTCTTTCTGTCAAAGTTGCCTGCAGTAAGGAACTTTTAGGAACTTATCTGATAGGTGGCCAGGATCCGGAGTGGCTAGAAACTGTGGATTAGAATGAAAACTCAAACCTTTCTCTGCAAATTGCAAAATATCTCCATGAATCTCTGAGGTGAGGGAGCTCCTGCTGCCCTGTATGACTTATAGGGGAATTAGAGAAGTGGTTTCAGAATCCAGCACATAATTACAGTATTCTCCTGTTGAGAATTGAAAGAACTCATTAACTTTTGAAATCAAGGTAGCCCTCACTGGAGCCATCATTATTGTCTATGGTCCATCTCCTCTCCTCCCCCTACTGCTAAAGAGATGAAACGATATCACCCAGTCTCATGCAAATGTGTTATCTCTATAACCAGAAGATATTTATGGATTAATTTCTGCACATTCCTTTTCCACCAAATAATGAGTGAATCATCTGAACAAACCTTCCTCAGCATGTTGATCTTTCATTAGTCCCTTAATAGTCCCTTGAAGCAGGCATGCTTTGTGCAAGAGAACAACTTCCAGAACTCCCTCTCTCTCTGGGCCAACTCCTGGTCTCATGGAAGTCAAAGGGTGTTTTTGCTGTGGATGACAATGATACAAGGATTTGGCCTTTACGATCAAACAGGGATTAGCTTCTACTTAGTAAGGGGGCTAAAGCTCTTCACACTGTCAGATCCCGCATTACTTAACTCCCCTCCTTTCCTTCACACCCATCAACACACGTCAAGGCAAAGAGAAAAAGAGGGGCTCAATGCCGTAGAGCAGGTATGAGCTTCGCACTATCTATCAAGTGCTCAGCACCACAAAGTAGCTATCAAAATAACTAAACCCAACGGTAGAGTCCTCTGCAGCTCCTCCCTAGAGGTTACTAAAAACAGCTTCCAGAACAAGTCACAGAAACTTGTGTTAAGTAAGTTACTCTCAAAGGAATAGGAATCATGGTATGGTCGGTTTTGTTTGTCCACATATCTCCCCATAGCAAGTAGCGCATGGAGCGCAGGAAATGCTGGGACTATATTTAGATCAGAATGGAAGGTCTTCACAGGTTCTTTTATCTGCCTATGTCTCTATTTGTTATTGATTGCCTATCAAAGCACTGCATATAATTTAAAAGTGCAAAACCCCAGGCAGCTGATAATCAAACCCAGCTGCCCTGCCCCTGCATAATTGCTCTGGGGGATTGTGCAGAGTCCGGCAATCTCTGAAGTAGCTAGTGCTCTGTGGATTGTGAACTCCACTGGGAAGTGAATAGAGAGGCAGTGGAGTGTGCAAAGCAAAGCACAGGTGTGGTGCATTTGTTTTGGGCCTTTGCTGCTAATGAGGTGCCCTGCTGTTTGCCACACTATCTTCAGTCTTTTGGTAGCGCTGCATCCAGTCCTAAAGAGAGGGCTACTTAACAATCTGAGTGCCCAGGCATGGCACGTCAAAGCAATGAATTCTCAGCTATCTGAAAAAGCAGGGTTAGGATCATCAGCATTGAAGACTGAGGAGAAGCAAGTTTCTTCTCCTTTCCTATTTGGAAACTGTGCTGTCCAGTACATAGTAAGAGGAAAAACAATCATTAAGGAAAAACCTGACTCTTGCATATGATCAGATATACACATCTCAGGATTAGCTCTACCACTGTCTCTCTTTGGATGTCTATTTGATAAAGAACATGCATGCCAACTACCCACCTGCATAGTATCAAAAAAAATTCACCAACAAAGTAAAATTACAGGTATAAACAAAGAAAGAACTTTACTATGCCATGTGTAGCCCAATTCCGCTCGCTAAATGCTTCCTTTGTGTGGCATGAGCATTATAAATTTAACACAAGATGATCAGCTTCTTCATAATCAAAAGGTACAGGCAACAATGAGAAAATATCTGAGTCTGTTACTGAGAAGGCTGGCACATCAATAATATAGATGTAATCTCTTCAGAGTTACCAGAATAGACTTTATATTGCAACTTCATAAACCCTAGAGATTAATGCTTGCTGAAGAGATCACTGAACTGTCAGGACAAAATGATGATGTTCAATGGGAAAAGAACTCAGAAACAATATTACAGATATTTATGCCCTTCCAGAAGGAGCTCCAAGCAAACTCTTCTGCCATCTCCTGTTCCTGAAGAGTTATAACTTTTATAAAAGAATCTTTCTCATCTATGTTTGTGTGGAAGGAGAGGTCTTTCCACTTACAGACTAATTTCTGTTCCCTGACCCCTCGCCACCCCAGGAGACATATCTACAGCAAAATAAAGATCTGTTCACCAAGAAGCAGAAACCTTCACATTTCACTTGTAATTTACAAACTTGGCTGGACAGATAAATGATCTGCATCCCAGCATGTGGTTTCAAAACAGACAGGCAGTGCATGTGCTAAAGGCATTATATAGACTCATAGACTCATAGGTCAGAAGGGACCAATATGATCATCTAGTCTGACCTCCTGCACAAGGCGGGCCACAGAACCCTACCCATCCACTTTTATAACAACCCCTAACCCATGACTGAGTTATTGAAGTCCTCAAAATTGTGGTTTGAAGACCTCAAGCTGCAGAGAATCCACCAGCAAGCGACCCATGCCCCACGCTGCAGAGGAAGGCGAAAAACCTCCAGGGCCCCTGCCAATCCGCCCTGGAGGAAAATTCCTTCCCGACCCCAAATATGGCGATCAGCTAAACCCTGAGCATGTGGGCAAGACTCACCAGCCAGCACCCAAGAAAGAATTCTCTGCAGTAACTCAGTTCCCATCCCATCCAACATCCCCTCACAGACCATTGAGCAGACTTATCTGCTGATAATCCAAGATCAATTGCCCAAATTAAACTATCCCATCATAACATCCCCTCCATATACTTATCAAGCTTAGTCTTAAAGCCAGATAAGTCTTTTGCCCCCACTACTTCCCTCGGAAGGCTGTTCCAGAACTTCACTCCCCTAATGGTTAGAAACCTTCGTCTAATTTCAAGTCTAAACTTCCTAATATCCAGTTTGTACCCATTCGTCCTTGTGCCTACATTAGTACTAAACTTAAATAATTCCTCTCCCTCCCTAACGTTAATCCCCCTGATATATTTATATAGAGCAAGCATATCCCCCCGGAGCATTCTTTTGGCCAGGCTAAACAAGCCAAGCTCTTTGAGTCTCCTTTCATAAGGCAGATTTTCCATTCCTCGGATCATCCTAGTAGCCCGTCTCTGAACCTGTTCCAGTTTGAATTCATCCTTCTTAAACATGGGACACCAGAACTGCACACAATATTCCAGGTGGGGTCTCACCAGCGCCTTATATAACGGTACTAACACCTCCTTATCCTTGCTGGAAATACCTCGCCTGATGCACCCTAAAACCGCATTTGCTTTTTTAACGGCCATATCGCATTGGCGGCTCATAGACATCCTGCTATCAACCAATACCCCAAGGTCCTTCTCCTCCTCTGTTGCTTCCAACTGATGCGTCCCCAATGTATATCTAAAATTCTTATTATTAATCCCTAAGTGCATGACCTTGCACTTTTCACTATTATATTTCATCCTATTACTATTCCTCCAGTTTACAAGGTGGTCCAGATCTTCCTGTATAGTATCCCGGTCCTTCTCCGTGTTAGCAATACCCCCCAGCTTTGTGTCATCCGCAAACTTTATTAGCACATTCCCGCTCTTTGTGCCAAGGTCAGTAATAAAAAGGTTAAATAAGATCGGTCCCAAAACCGATCCTTGAGGGACTCCACTAGTAACCTCCTTCCAGCCTGACAGTTCACCCTTCAGTACGACCCGCTGGAGTCTCCCCTTTAACCAGTTCCTTATCCACCTTACAACTTTCATATTCATCCCCATCTTTTCCAATTTAACTAACAGTTCCCCATGTGGAACCGTGTCAAATGCCTTACTGAAATCGAGGTAAATTAGATCTACCGCATTTCCTTTGTCTAAGTAATCTGTCACCTTCTCAAAGAAGGAGATCAGGTTGGTTTGGCACGATCTACCTTTAGTAAATCCATGTTGCAATTCGTCCCAATTTCCATTGACCTCAATGTCCTTAACTACTTTATCCCTTAAAATTTTTTCCAAGACCTTACATACTACAGACGTCAAGCTAACAGGCCTATTCTGGGTACTTTTGATCATGAAAGGAATTTCCTTCTAGGGAAAACCTTTTCCTTCTGCTAATAATAGCCCACTTTAATTGAATTGTCTCTTTAGAATCGGTAAGGCAATTCCCATCTTTTCATGTACTATGTATATATATCTTCCTACTGTATTTTCCACTCCATGCATCTGATGAAGTGGGTCTTAGCTCACGAAAGCTTATGCCCAAATAAATGTGTTAGTCTCTAAGGTGCCAGACAGGAATGTGCATTATTCCCATTTTAGCAATAGTAAAATGACAGCTGCGCATGGCTATGTGGCCAGGGAACTCAATTGCTCTTAGCCGTATAGATGAATTACAATGTTTGTTTTAGGATGGAGTTGTTCACCCATACACAGACATAGTGTCAGACAGGGCCAGTGCTACCATTAAGGCGAACTAGGTGGTTGCCTAGGGCACCAAGATTTGGGGGTACCAAAAAGCAGTGCCCCCAGTTTTTTTTACAGAGTTCCTCCCGGAGCATGCTGTTGCTGCTCCACTTCTCCCGCCTCCCAGGCTTGCAGCACCAATCAGCTGTTTGGCGCCGCAAGCCTGGGAGAAGAATTAGAGCAGGGGCGACGTGCTCAGGGAGGAGGCGGAGCAGAGGTGAGCTGGGGTGGGGAGGTGCTGCATGGCTCCCCGGCGGGGGGGAAGCTGCCACGGGGCGGGCCTCAGGGCAAGGGGGGGAGCTGTCATAGGGGGGGCGTGCCTCAGGGTGGAGAGGGGATGGGGCGCAAGGTGGAAGTTTGGCCTAGGGCATGAAACTTCCTTGCACCAGCCCTGGTGTCAGATGATCCAAAAAAAAACAGGGCATAAAGGAATGCTGTTACCTTTGTCATGTGATTTTTAAACTCAGCAGGCATAATAATAAGCCTTAGGAAGTACAGCTGGACTATAGACGCAGTCAGTACCTTTGTGCTGGTTACTTTTACAGGATTGCAGCAGTAATCCAGATGTGGGACAGAGGATTTAAATAAAAAGTCCAAGGGCAGGAAACCTAAACTAACCTGACATTTATTTATTAAACACAGACAACATTTTGTGTGTTTTCAAGTTTGTGACTGAGTAATGCCGCATGGATGTAGAGTGGCAGTAAGTCTGGCTGCTATTGTAAATATCCCTCTCGTTACTCTTTGTGGCAACTTATTGGTATCTGTAACAGGGTGGCTTGGCCCTTTAAGGGCTCGAGACCTGGGAGCAGTCAAACCTAGTTACTAAGTAGGCACACCTGAGTAGGGATCAGGTAATTCCCCTATACAAGCAGCAGAAAGCTGCAAAAGAGAGAGACAACGAAAGAAAGCTGTGACAGAGACTTTAAAATAATTGCTGTGAGCAGGAGTTCCAGTCGAACTCTTTATAAATTAATGGCATAGACAGTACACTACAAAGTTTGCAGACTTGATACAAGCTGTTAGGGGTTGCAAGCACTTCGCAGGACAGGGTTAGCATTCAAAATGATCTTGACAAACTGGATAAATGGTTTGAAATAAAAAGGATGGAAGGAATAATCAGTTGCACAAATACAAAATGGGAAATGATTGCCCAGGAAGGAGCACTGCAGACAAGGATCTGGGTGTTATAGTGGATCACAGACTAAATATGAGTCAACAATGCAATGCTGTTGCAAAAAACATTCTGGGGTGTATTAGCAGGGGTGCTATAAGCAAGACACAAAAAGTAACTCTTCCATTCTACTCAGCACTGATAAGGCCTCAACTGGAGTACTGGGTCTGGAGAAAGTTGAGAGGAGAGCAACAAAAATGACCGAAAGGTCTAGAAAATATGATCAATGAGGAAAGATTGAAAAAAAATGTGTTTTTTTTTAAAGTCTGGAGAAGAGAAGACTGAGGGGGGACATGATAATAGTCTTCAAGTACCTAAAAAGTTGGTATAAAGAGAAGGGTAACAAATTGTTCTTATCCACTGAGGAGAGGCTGAGAAGTAATAGGCTTACATTGCAGCAAAGGAGATTGATGTTAGACATTAGGAAAAACTTCCTACCTGTAAGAAAAGCCCTGGAACAAAGTGTTCCCAAAGGTGGATCATTTGCAGGATTGGGGCCTTTGCTAGTTTCCTAGTGCACATCTGTGAGCGTTATATGAAAAATAGCTGGATGGAACAAGTCAGGTATCTAGTTTTATGGCAAGGCCCTGGGTAGGCAAGAACCTGAACAGCTCAACAATTTGTGGGGTAGGGGTGGGGGAGGGTTTCTAGTGCTCTGGTTCAGGCCCATCTCAAAGCACTCTGCAAACACTAATCAATTAAGCCAAACCAAATCTGGTTCTTAATTCGTATTTTATAGATGGCTGCACTCAGGTACAGAAAGGATAAATAACTTGCCAAGAGCCACACAGCCACTCAGTACCACAGCCAGGAAACGACCCCCGAATTCTGTACTCCTAATCCCTTGTACTAACCACTAGATAATACAACCTTTATGAGGAGTATCAAATAAAAACTCAGCTACTGGTATATTTTTTATATCAAGCCTGCCTTTGAGCATAACTTGTTCAGACCCACCAGTAGTTCCCAAATACCTAGTAATAAAACTATTTTCCAGTTTCCACAATAAACATAAACCTACAGCAGGTTTTTCCCACTCCCCTCTCCAGGGACACCTTCAGCAAGTCACCCACCCGAGAGTCAATAGCAGCACTTTGGTGTCAGTTCCTTTCTCCCCTGATCTAGGGCCCCACTCTATAGACCTCTCTGCCTGGAGGTCCTCCCTCTGCTCAGGGGACCCACCCTCCTGCAACAGCCCTCTTGCTGCCAGGCTCAACTTCCCCATACCAACCTGGATTGTCCCCTTTTCCTAGGGGCCACGGCCCAAACCTTCTGCTCATCAGGGCTCCCCGGCTTTGGCCAGGCCTCACCAAGTGCTCTCCTCCCAAGCAACTCTTGCCAGCTCTGCCTTGCTGCTTCACGCTCATCTTCTCACTCAGCTGCGAATTTCAGGCAGCTTTCCCCTGACCATTCCTGACTCTCTCACATCCTGAGTTTCTCTGACTCACCCAGCCTCTTCTCGAGAGGCCAAGTGTCGTCTTTTAAGTCCAGATAGGGGTTAACTGAGGAGTCATGGGTGCACAGGCCTCTTTCCTCTTAAAGGGTCAGTGCCACCCTTTGACAGGCATCTGCTAATGTGATGGCCACCCTCTTTGCCCACACAGGGGAGTGAACAAGGGACCGCCAGGCCTAAAAGCCAGGTCTGCCTCAGCTTGAGCTAAAGAGTCAAGGCTCCATAGCTGGGAGTTGTAACAACTCACATCCTCTGGGGATTGGAGTTGAGATGTGGGTTTTTTCGAGGAGAGCTGGGTCTGAACTGCAAAGGTTGGACACTGGTCCAAACTTCCCCCACTCTCAGGGGTGTTCAGAATGGAGGTTTAGGTCTGGGCCTTTGGCCACCTCGTGGACCCTGCGTGTGTCTAACAAGAAGAAGGAGACAGGGAGGACGACTGGAAGAGGTCCTGTCTCCTGGCTCTGGCTCCTACATGCCACTGTGGCATACTATAGGGGTTGTAAATAGCCCACAAGCAGCTGGGGGATGATTCCCCTGGAGCAGACTGTGCCTATCGTACACTGCCTCTCCCGGCAGGCTACAGCTGATGAGGCATGCAGCCACGGTGCTTAACTGTAATGGTGCTGGGGCTCAAGCAATTGTTGTACATTCATAACTGATGCAGAGGTGCTGGGGTATGAACTGCCCCGCCCAAAGGTGCTGAGTCTCAGCCCTGGCAAGCTGGCACAAATTAAACACTGATGCTGCGGGTGGCTCCAGTCTGGGAGGAGGTGGACGTTGTCGCACTCAATCGAGGCTGAATATAGCTCGTAGGCAACCCTTGGTAAGCTGCTGTATTAGAACAGCCCCTGATGGCTCTGGTTTGCACCAATGGTCAGAGCAGCCTAGAGTAACACAGGCAAGCACATAAAGGGGCTTAAAGCCACTCTTGCTGCACTTCCAGTGCGGTGTTTGCTGGAGGCGCAGCACAAACTCAGCCACAGTGTTTAAGGGATCTCTGACTAAGACACTGAATCAGGTTCCAGCCATCTGGTTGTTTTATGCAATTGTTAAATAAAAGCATTTCACTGAACCCTGATGCTACCTGCTTCCCCAAGACCAAGAGCATTACAGGGTCTAACAGAGATGACACCTTCCCCAATTCTTGGATCCAATGCTCTCCTGAAGTTTGTCAGGGCTTTGAAATGCTCTGAATTTTTCTGCTTAGGCCCGTCTCTACTTAGCGGACCTACTCCTGCAAATCCTTATTCAGTTGCCTTAATGGGAGTCAACTCACATGACTGCAGGATCAGATCTCGTATTGTTTTCCTTTATAGTACTCATGCATCAGCATAGTCCTGCAATGTTTCAGCTGCAATCACATCCAAGGCAACATTTACATTCAAAAATATATATTTGCCTGTTTAAAAGTATCCAAAACAGTTCTATGAAAGTTAGGATTCTAAAAATCCTTTCACCGAAAATCTGGCTCTAAACTGGGTCAATATTGCTTTTAAAAAACATGCAGTTGGAGATCCTTAAAACATTTTTGGATTACAAATGTTTTGAAGAGATTGAGTCTTTCTTCTGTGGGGAAAAGATATTGACTGTGATTCTACATTCCGTCCTGCCGTTATGAATTAAAAGAATATATCAACCATAAAACCATGTATCAAAAACTCCCAGACAGCCACTGCCATTCTTCCTAACAATCAGGGATGGGAATGTCCTTAACACAGTCAGAAACTCCCTAGTGCTAGGCGTGGAAGTCATTTGGGAAAGCGGCTACCAGAAATTCTAAACCTGGCACATGCTGTTTCTCCTCAGGTACAGAAGGGGGCGCCACAAAACAAGCATCAGAAAAGCGACATCTGAGAGCTGTTTAGAAAAACAAAAAAGCTCTCCAACCCTTCTTGCAAGAATCATTTTCTTTTTAAGATGAAGCTAGTCTGTGCTCTCCCTGCTCAGTCACCACCAGTTTGGTGCATATCGTGTGTGGTGCAAGCTGTACAAATCAAAAAGGAAGAGAAAAGGGCTAGTGAAAGGCACCACATTTTAAATCTCTTAGCTTGCACCTTCTGTGAAGAATTCCTTTCACAAACTTTGCTGTTTCTTTTCCGAGGGAAGAGGAGGACAGGTGTTGTCAAGCAATTATTGGTTAATTAGCACTGCTCAGAATGGCCCCAAATAAAAATCTAGAAGCTGGTGAACTCAGGGGCTCATGGTTTGAACAAACAAAGCAAGTCGCTCTACCACAGGGGTTCTCAAACTGGGCGTCAGGACCCCTCAGGGGGTTGTGAGGTTATTACATGGAGAGTCATGAGGTTATTACATGGGGAGGTCGTGAGCTGTTGGCCTCCACCCCAAACCCGTCTTGCCTCCAGCATTTCTAATGGTGTTAAATACATGAAAAGTGTTTTTAATTTATGGGGGGAGGGTCGCACTCAGAGGCTTAGTGTGTGAAAGGGGTCACCAGTACAAAAGTTTGAGAGCCTCTGCTCTACCACCAGCAGTGTCATGCCTGCTATTCTCTACCCTGAATGATAAAAGCATTGCTTCAATATGTACTTTGCAAAGGCAAAAAAGAAAAAAGAAAAATCTTGCGGGTTCTTGACTCAGCAAAGTGGTGACAGAGTGGACTGAGCATAGGGCTAGGAGGTAGAGGTGCTGGGCCTTGTTGAGGCCTTGTTGAGGCCTCATTTTGTCACCAAACCCAAGCTAATGCTGACAAATGACCCCCTAAGGCAACATCCTCCACCCCAAGTAGGATTCCTATGTGGCACAAAGCTGCCAGCATACCCCCTCCCCCGCCTTTGCAGTCTCTTCTGCGCAGGTGACCCCTTCAAGGTGATGTTGCAGGTGAGTATAAATAGGATACTCTTCTAGCTGCTCTAGCTTATGCTGGGGCCCAGCTTGGGGGACTCCCTGGAGGGCCCAGGAATCCATAGACCACAGCAGTTGAGTATTGCTACATTTGCTCCCTTTCTTGGTAATGTATGTCAAGTTTAGCTTGGTCACCTCTTTGAGCTAGGGCCCCATGCTCTAATTCTGACTCCACGTAGCCTTGGGCATGTCATTTAGGGCAGTGGTACACCCATGGGAAAGGAGGCTGGGGGACCAGGAATGAGTAATGCATTGAGGGGGCTTAAAGGAGATAATAAAAAGCTGGTTTTCTAGCTCTAATGTAGCTGCATCACAGAAAGCACAGAGCAAGTGCTAGAATAGATCAATGCCATGGTATGAATCCTTGGTGAGATCAGCTCTGAATAATCATCTCACACTACCAACTGGGAAAGTGAGGCTGGGTGACTTACCTGTTGCTACTCAATGAACCACTGTTGGAATCAGGTATAGTCCTCAGGATTCCTGACACCAATTCTATGTTCCAACTACTAGGCAAAGCTACCTAACATTGGGCATAGGACCTACCCTGGTAGATCACTTGAATTCAACTTCAGAGGGTCATAGATGCTAATAAAAACCCTTTCAGCCCACGTAGCCCCTCTCCTTGCCAGTGCAGGGCTATTCCCCATGGTACTACATTTACTAGTGTTTTGGCTAGTCTCACTTTACATATTTGAGACAACAGGGCTTCCACCATTTCACCTGGGAGGCCATTCAACAGCCTCATTAGTAAAGCTCCCTGGAGCTCTCCTGATGTTCACCCAGCCTTTGTTGCTAGATCTACTGCAGCCTGTCAGAAGTGTAGCTTCCTGCCAACACGAAAAGGCAATTTTGACTGGGAGAGCTCTCTGCACTCCATTTAGCTCATGAATATTTGATCCAGATGTTGCAGCAGCAAGCACCCCGGTTGGGCAGGGCCAGCTCCAGGCACCAGCGTAGGAAGCAGGTGCTTGGGGCGGCCAATTCAAAGGGGCGGTGCTCCATCCGGTATCAGAGCAGCATGTCCGGGTCTTCGACGGCCCTTCGGTGGCGGGTCCCTCATTCCCTCTCTTCCTCTTTGAGCTGCTGCTGAACTGCCGCCAAAGAAGCGGTGTGATTTAGCTGCCGACAAAGTGCCGCTGCTCGTCTTGGAGCTGGTCCTGCGGTTGGGACATGTGAGAAACTGGTAATCTCTTTAGCCAAGCTTGCCAGGTCTCTTGGCATTTCCATTACATGATATGCCATGTGTGTGGGGTAGGTCAGGAAATGAAGAGGAGCACCTTTGGAGTTGAAACTGCATGGATGGGATTTTGGGAGGCTGCTTTTAATGGAATTGGCTAGCTAGTTCATTCATGCTGGTGGAATGAATGTCTGTGAAATGGAAACTGTAACTATCTATCTTCTCAGGGAAGAGGCTCAGAACACAGACAGTTTATTGATTCCAGCCGGAAGGTCACAATGAAAGGTTTCCATGGGACCCATTAATAGAAATACCCATGGAAGTGAATTAAGGACTACCGCAAAAAGCAGACTCTTTTGTTCACACATTGTGGAGCATTTTACCTTTCCCTGTCACCATCTCAACGAACGTCTGGCTCATAACATAACCCTTCAGAGCACATTATAGAACATGTCCTTTCCAGTGGACTCCCTGGCTCCTGAAGAACGCTTTATCATATCTGAGTAGTTTACAGGAGCCTAAGTGATGCTGTCAAGCGATTAATGTGACCAGACCTGCTTGCAGGCTAAGTTGGAGATGAACTAAGATTGCACTGAGTCTAATCCACCTATCACTGCGAGGTTAGAGCACCTCACCCCTTCTGGAGCTGTGAAGTTCCAGGCGGAGGCCGCGGGACAGTTTGGACAGTGTGTAGGGGGGAGGTGTGTGTGTGGAGATTTGGGTCACACTCTGTCTATAGGGCTGAAGCACCGCACAGTACAGCTTTCAACTGCAAAGTAAGCACGTGCTGCTGCCATTAGTGGTGGTGGGTGAGGGAAGAGGTCATGGAGAAGTAGCTCACAGGGAAACACAAGGAATCTGGGGGAGCATTTGCTAACATGGAAGATGCACACATCTTGCCTTGGTTTTCACTGCCTCTCCTCAGCTCTCGCACTCGCCTCCCACTCCCCTTTATACACCATACTAGGTGCTACAGCCTTCTTCTTCTTTTCTGTTTAGTTTTTTTCTCTCTCCTTTTCTTGTCAAAGGAAGCATCTCCTCTCGCTCTTTGTCAGCTCTCTCCCAGCCTCTGCTTGCTCCAATCACATTCCCCTGCCCATGGTTGAATGGAGACTGAGCCCCTTACCCCTAGGGGGCGTCCATCCAGCTCGGGTTAGAGGTACAGTGGTGGGGTGGGGTGACTGAGCTGGCACCGATACCCAGGCTGCTACCCGTTCTGTGGTGACAGAGGACTTCAGTCTCTAGGACTGTCAATCCAACAACATTCACAAGCACTAAATTCACTTCAGTTTCTAGGCTGGGATTTCCCTTTGCCCCTTACCAAAACATTCCCCCAACCAGCATGTTGACCCAGAAAAGGGAGAAGTGCTGGAGATCTATGAAGCAGGCTAGGGACTTTTCTGTTGCTATTGCTTTTGTGTGGAAGGCGCCCAGGTGCTGCGGTGATGGGCTGCAGTATAAAACCCTAAGGCCTGGGCTACACTTAACATTGACCCATAGAACTATTTTGATTAGGGGTGCAAAGTGATTTTTTTTAACCAGAAATAGTTATTCTGGTATAAGCTGTGAATGTAGCTATACAAGAATAAAGGTGACTATACAAGTATAGCTTAGACCACTTCCTGAACAAGAACAAACTATTTCAGAAGCAGCATTTTTAGAGATGAAAGATGCTCCAGTGGTTAGCAAGCTTTTCTAGGACTTGGGAGAATGGGGTGGAAATGTCTGGTCTGCCACACAGTTCCTGTGTGACTTTAGCTACACCGCTCTGTGCCTCAGTTTCCCATCTGTAAAATAGGACTAATAACACTGCCCTACCTCACAGGGGTGTTGTGAGGCCACAAGCTGTGAGACGCTTAGATGCTAATGATAATGGGGGCCATATAAGTCCCTCAGATAGATCTTGGTAACATTGCCTTCATACCAGGGATTTGTTGTCACTTTAAATTGGCAAAATTTCCTAGTGTGAGCAAGACTTCAGACAAAACTAAATGAGTTAGGTACCTGAATCACAGTATATTTTGAGTTGGGTGCCTAACTTTCCTCGGCACCTCTGAAAAATCTTGAATGTCTCACAGATTTGCTAGGCGAACGCTCTTCAGTCTTTCTATTTTAAATAGGGAAAAGAAAACGCACAGGCTCTTTACACCCCAATCTTTTAATAGATCTGTTTAAAGGGGCCTTGACCATTCCATGCTTTAACTATTATTCTGAGCTGGATTAACCCTAATTCATTTTCAGGTATCTTTCTGGATATCTTACAAAAACTGAGAACTTAAAGTAAACGGGACAGGCCTAGAGATCCATTTTTAATATTTCTTTAAATGCATTTAATCGTCACAACATCTTGCTCTCTGAATGCTCTGGCAGAGAAAAGTGACTCTCAGTCTGTTTAACTGGGCACAAAAAGGATGTTGTTGACAAAAAAAGAATAATGCTGACTGTCAAAAAACCTTCCAGTGGTGCCTGATACATTTAAAGGAAGTCAGTATTGCAGAAAGAGACGAAAGGATATTAGGACAAGCTGTCTCGCATGCATTTCTGACCAATGCTCAGATACTATAGTGAGCTGGGCTACGTAAGCGCCAAGGCACTCCTCTTAATATGAGTATCTGCCTACATTTTAGGCCCAGATCTACCATTGTCCCACACACAGGCTCCAATTCAGGAAAGCATCGGCATCTATGGCTGCTTATAAGTCAACAAGACGTAAATCAACATGTTTAAGTTCTTTCTTGAATGGCGCGGGGGATCCCGATTTATTCACTTTCTATATCTGTGTATTGGAAGTCAAGTTATGGGAAAATGCACTGATATTAAAGAAAACCCAGCATTCTTTCACAGTGTCACTCCTCTGCCCTTTGTGTAAAGCTTTATTGGGGGTGAGGGGCTTCATATCTAGGCCTTCGCAGCCTGAGAAGACTGATGCAGCTCAGTCACAGCCTCTTACAGCTGCTCCAATTATTGCTATCATCAGTCACTTGCAGACTTGGAAATTCCTTGAAGTTCCACTTGAAGGGAGAGAGAGTCTGTGTAAGAGGAACTCACTGCAAATCACCATGCTGGACAGGTATCTAATAACAATATAATACCTACTCTTATATAGCACGTTTCATCCATGGATATTAAAGAGATTTACGAAGGAGGTAAGTATCATTATCCATATTTTACATGCGGGAAAACTGAGGCACAGAGGGGTGAGGTAGCTTGCCCAAGCTATAATACTGTATACGATTAAACTGTGAATTCAGGGACATATTATAGATTTTTATATGTATTATGTACACACACACACACACATATATGCACTATATATGGGTGCATGTATGTCTAGCCACACACAGAGTAAATATAGATATCAAAAGCCAACAATCCCATTACGGCATATATTTGGCCTTGACATTTGCTTTCCGTGATGAAGCAAAAGTATTCAACAATCTTTACACTGAAATTCCTGGCTGGCTGAAGAGCCATTTAAGAAGAGAATTTTAAACATGTCTGGGAAAATGCAAATATGCCACAGAGGATGGGGAAAAAAGAAACCCAACTAGAGCGTAGGTTGCAATGTTATAATCTCAGGCTGTCGTCAGTTTAACATTATCAAACCATTTGTTAATGCAGCAGCCTTAATTATTCTTATACTACAGCTTACACTGGAGAGCTTTAAGTGTTTTCATTTTTTCTCCTCCGCAAATGCAGGGCTGTCTGCGCCGCTGCTTCCTAGCACCCACCAGCAGCAGACTGAACATCGATTAATCTCGCTTGCTAGAAAGAGCTGAAACAGTTTCAGATACATTTTTTCCCTTGATATTTCTGATACTAGATAAAGCCCAGGTACATGGTATGGCGCCTTGGAGACTAGCAATTTTCCGAGGATTTCAGCTGAGCAACCTAGGTGGCACTGGGCCAAGGAGAAGGGCTTCCTGGCATCTCTACTGGACTCATTAGAAGTGCTTAGCACCTGCCCTAGGTGTCAATGGGAACTGCTGGATACTGAGTGCTTCTGAAAACCTGGCCCTGCTTATGTGCTGAGCGCTTGAAAATCTGGCCCTAGGAGCAGAGTACGTAGGATTCTTGGGAGGAGTTGGCGGTAGATGGGGCAGTGGTTTTGGCTGAAGGTGGTAGAGGGGGCCTTTTTTATCTGGAGGCAGAGGAAGATGCACCAGGGACGAAAGTAGAGTTGTTAATGAGGGAATCAGAGGAAAGGAGATGGTTTAGAGGTAAGTTACCAACTCATACAAGGGAGAAATAGGACAGATTCTCTAAAAACAGACCATCTTTCAGGTTGATCAGAGGACAAAGTAAAACAACAGGAAATGACTTATTCAACAGATCTACCTGATCCTTGAGATAGCCCCAGAATTACCCGAGCCAGCCTGACCCAGTTTTACTTGCTTCATGTCTGTGTTGACACAAATGCGGGGGATTTTTTTTTTTGCATTTCTAATTGCAAAAATGTATTTACATGAATAAAGCATAACCCATGGGGGGATATGACCTACTTTTCCTGAAAAGATGAAAAAAGTGTTCCCATTTTTATTATTTTTTATTTTATTTTATTTCAACTATTTTGAGTAAGGCAGAGATATTGAACCACATCAGTGGGAAATCCATCCCTGTCTGTCTGCTGTGGGGGTTTTTTTGGTTTTGTTTTGTGTTGTTTTAAATAATCACATGCTCATTGATGTGATTTTCAAATTTTGCATTTCCATGCTGGAGCCTTTAACCTTCAAATGCTACAGAATGGCTTTGACAGTACATAATTTATATGGAAATAAATGACTTGATGAAGGTTTCTCTGTATTTGTTCTGCACTAGCTGAGATCCTTTTCTATTTATCTACATTTTGAATAATAATAAATAATATATAATGCTATTGTCCGGAATAAACACGAGGCCATTTTTAAAATTCACAACCCCTCCAAAAAGGAGCATGTAGAACACCCAACAAGCAGAGTAATAAACCATGTCATTCCCTTTTAAAGTGTAAGCAAAAATCAGATTTCACTCCAGCTTGAGCATGTCTAGCTTTAAAGTAGTACATTTTTAAAAAACTTGATTTACTTAAATCAAATGTTAATTGCAGCTGCATGACATTCCATACTATGTGCTCTCTAATTGTGCTGTGCTTGACATGATATAACAGCAGAACATTAACGCTAGTTATGTATATATGGGGCCAGAGTCTGCCACTCATACTACACCATTTGTACTACCCATAGGGGTAGTACCATCAGGATCTTGGCAGTAGACTTGTGCATGATGATTTCAGAAAACAAGTCCCTATCCCAGCTATGAGAGGGCCCCACTTTTGCACCTGTTGAAGTTTTGCTATTGACTTTGAGTTAAAGTCAATCACACTCTGCCTTGAGTAAAGGGGCAGTGTGTTGATGCACAGCCCTAGGAGCAGACCAGGGGAAGAATTCTGCTGCTTAAAGTCACAGTCTCTTCATTCCTCATGCCTGCCTCCAGGTCTGCCATCAATCTATATTAGCAGCAAATTATTTACACCACCAGGCTGGCTTAGGCCATATCTACACTACAAATACCACAGTGGCACAGTTGCAGCTCCACGGCTGTAGCTGCGTAGTGTAGACACATCCTACGCTGGTGGAAGGTTTTGGTTTTTTTTCCCCATCAGTGTAGTTAATCCACCTCTCCAAGAGGTGGTAGCTAGGTCAACATAAGAATCCTTCTGTCAACCTATCCCAGGGATTAGGTTGACCTAATTATGTTGTACAGGGCATGAAATTTTTCACAGCCCTGAACAACATAGCTAGATCAATCTAGTTTTTAAAGGAAGCCCTGGTCTCAGTTCAGTTGCATGAGATGTTAGGGAGCAGATCTAAGGGTTCACTCACCTGCTGCCACTGCCCACCCTCTCCATGCACAAAGACTGCTCTCCTTTCCATGCTGTGACCCATCATGCTGATAGCCTACACA
The DNA here is from genome assembly GCF_003597395.2 of Chelonoidis abingdonii. Lineage (NCBI taxonomy): Eukaryota > Metazoa > Chordata > Testudines > Testudinidae > Chelonoidis > Chelonoidis abingdonii. The sequence goes on from NC_133781.1 coordinate 25,379,891, forward strand.
TGGGAATAATGAGACACCCGGCATCCCTTACACCACTATATTCTGTGTTGGGGCAGGTCACAATCTTGTCCTTTAACAGGAGCAGGGTCAGGCCCTATTTGAACAATGCCATGAACCCTCCACTTTCATTGTGACTGCCAGAGCATTCGGCAGCTCAAAAAATTGGGCTCTTGATAGAGATCGTTGAAAAGCCATCAAATGGGAACCACTCTCTCATCTACACAGATATAAGCAGAGTCAGAATGAGCTCTACCCTGACATCTGGTGAAGAGGTGTGGAAAAGGACTTCAGGGGCTGATCTTGTTTGCATGTTCACACCCACCCTGACTAGCATGAAGGGACTGCTTGCCCAAATGGTCACTTTGGCTGCTGTGGGACCCCAGTCTCTTTGTTATCAGGGCAGGAGTAATAAAGTGTTGTTATTGTGGTTATGGAATCAAGGACAGTAGAACTGTACATGGCATTTTATGACAGAGGGACTCACCCTCAACAAAGTAGCACTCGCTAGGCAATGGACATGGGTTCCAAAGCCTAGTGAACTGAGAGAGGGTTGTGTGTTTTGGAGTATGGGACCCAAAAACAACATCAGTGTGTTCCTCCGCCCCCGTCTAATAACAGAGCTAATTTTAACTCCATTAGTAGTCTTGTCACAGGCTGATTCCTAGATCTAAGCATCCTACCTACTTTGGGTGAGTGGTTCTGAATGTGCCAGCAGTGGGGTGCCCCTTACTAGCAGCTGAAGTTACTAAGAGCTGAAATCACTGAGAGCTGTGCTAAGTTGCAGGGGGGCCTGAAGACATATTGGTGAGTGGCCAGCAGGCTGGCGGTGAAGACTGCAGCAGAACCCTGCAGAGAGGCATGGTAATCAGTCCTCAACTCGAGTATGCAAGATGCCCCTCATACTTTCCCCCACTTCCACCCAGGCTCAGAGGTAAACTCTGCAGATGAACTTCTGAACTCAAGGGGCTGCACTGACCAAGGACAGAAACTGTGGGAGGGATGACTTTTGGGTTGCTGGACTTAAGACTCTGAGGGGAAAAGAACACTGTCAAACTTACTTGGGGGTGGGTCTTTTGCTCATGGTTGGTGTTATGAATCCTGTTTGTGATGTTTCCCCAACACAATGGTGCATTGTTTCCCTCCTTTATTAAAAGGCTTTTGCTACCCACAGATTCTGTGCTTGCGAGAGTGAAAGTATTTCCTCTTAGAGGCACCCAGGGGGATGGTATGTAATTCTCCCAGGTCACCAGGTGGGGGCTCGAGCTGGTTTTGCATTGTGTTACTGAAACAGAACCCCTAGATACTGAACCCAGCCCTTGTTGCTGCCAACTCTAACAGGCAGAAGGATTACACCATAGTTGGGGCTAGTGACCAGGAGGTGAACTTGGTGAGCTGGTTTCGTTTAGCCCATTCCACAAGATGGCTGGGAGGCTCTGTAAAATAGATCTTGTGAATTAGTATGGTGTGACGTTTAATTAATGCTTTTGCTATAGCTCTTCTGTGCTGTTGCTTCAAAGCCTCTGAAAGCAATAGCCGAGGATGAATTAAACTGTGTGTCTGATCTCTGGTCCCCAGTTGACTGGGTGAGTTTTGTGATCTGCTTGTAAACACCAAGCCGCTTGTCTTTTTTGGCATATCTTTTGAAGCTCTTACTGAGCTGTTGATTGTCTAACAGTCATTACGCTTAGTGTGACAGCGACACATTGGGGTTTGGGAAATGCATACAAAAGCACTCTGATTATCACTAAGGATTTCAGGTCAGCTCACCCTTGCCAATAACTTCAGCCAAGGGGTGGAAATGAGCGGAAAAACCCAAGCGATCTTAAATATCTTAGGAGGAAGGAACCCCCTGCCTGGGACCCTGCAGAAACCACTTTACATGGACTCTGCAGATTTTGGAGCAGTGAAGATCTATTTGGTGCAACTGCATCCTCTGGCCAATCTTCAGTAGAATCTTCCCAGGAATTAATATTTAATATTAAAATTAAAATTAAACCCCTGGGATCCAGATGAGGATGGAAAAGCCAGGGCCTCAGGACTTCAAGGAAAGCGGGCAATCCAGGGAGTATGAAGTTCCTGGGCCTCTCTAGACATCCTGTTTAGTGGTCAGAGCATGGGACTGGGAGTTGGGACTTCTGAATTGCAGTCTTACCTCTGACATTGACTTACTGAGTGACCTTGGGCAAATCACTTCACCTCTTTGTACCTCAATTTATCCATCTATAACAGTGAGATAATACCTTTTATCTCACAGGGGAGATGTAAAAGTTGTACAGATGTGTGGATAGGAAAATTTGCCACTCCAGCACACCCCTTGTAGCTAGATGTGGTGCTGCAACAACTTTGCCTCAGTTTCCACAGTATTTGGCCTACTTCAACTGCAGGAGTGACTAGGCCCTCCAGCCAAACTACTTTACTACTTCAGGGCCTTAAAGTTTGTTGTTTAACTAAAGTCCAATAGAAATATGAAAACAACCAAACTTTCAACCCAGCTAGGCTCAGCAGGCTGTCTCAGCTACTCTGGTCTCTCCCCACACCTTACGCAGCTCCCATGCCTCAAACAATACCACAGACCCTCTGCTCCCCTGACTCAGGGGTTCAGGCAGGCTGCAGCTCAGTGTTCTGTTCCCAGTCCTCCCCAGACAGCCTGTTTGCTTTACTTCCTCTGCCTCCAACTGCAGGCCTTCCCCCCTTGAAAACACTCCTGTCAAACTTAGCAACCAGTACAGATGCAGCAGGGTGTGACAGGCTGCTGGATAACCCTTTCTAGACAGGGGTTACGGGACCACGACAAGGGCAGTGCTTCCTATCTGTCTGCTTCTTATATTTCTTAAAGCAATTTCCTCAATTAAGCTACGAGAGGAAACGTGGTTTTTTTCCACTCTATCCCCTTCTCACCAGTGTTTAAGGATCAGTCTTTGATGATGCTTATTGGAGGAAGATTAAACCAGCATTAAGGTCCACATTCTGCCTCAGTTGCACTAGTGCCAAATACCGAAGTCAATAGATTTACAATCAATTTGTGTAAAGTAAATGAGCAGAATCTGGCCCACGAAATTGAGGTGACAACTCAGTGGCACCTCCGCCACTGATATCCTTGTTCGAGTGGGTTAATATCATTTTAGTCATATTTTAATTTCTCAGCTGTGAGAAACATACCTATCTTCCCTATAAAAGGAAAATCGACAAGCTCATCTCCAGATAAACTGAATTTGATTGCAGTACTTTTGCACAGTGGTTGCTATTACATAAATGACGTCCTTCTCCTGTCTCCATGGAACATTTTTTTCCTCTGAAACTGCTGGGGAAGTTGGCATTTGTTACTGTACAAACCAACCAGCAACACCTCCAGGTTAATTTTTCAAAAGACAGATGTCTCCTTATAAAGATGCATCAAAGCTGCAAAGAAACTCATGGTCATGGATTGGTACTGCACTTATTTTTTGTAATCTTCAGTTCAACTGTTACAGAGAGGCCCGAGCTGAACAAAGCATTGAAGCATGTTTTTAAGCCCATCCATATTCAGCAAAATATTTAAATGTGCTGAACTTTATACACTTGCTTAAGGGCTCATCTGGACTGAAAAGTTATATCTGCATAGCTATGCTTCTCGGGAGAGTGAAAAATGTACACCCTTGAGAGACGTAAGTAAGTCGACCTAACCCCGGTGTAGACAGCACTTCGTCGATGGAAGAATTCTTTCATCAACCTAGCTACTGTCTTTTGGGGAGGTACCTTTCAGGGAGGTATATTATCTGCAGTGATGGAAGAACTCCTTCTAGCGCTGTAGTGGGACTGGCTACACTGAAGCGCTACAACAGCGAAGTTTAGTCTAAGTCCCACTGAAGTCAATGGGACTGAAACACATGGTTAGGTTCTTTGCTGATTAGGACTGAAACACTGAATTAAGGGCCTTAGACTATGTCGACACACAAACTTGCACCAGTTTAAATAAATTTATTGTGCTTTTGAGCCATTTATTTCAGTTTAGTTTAAATCTGTTCTTAATTAACTTAAGATAAACTGAAATTAGTCTGGTTTAAACTGAAATGAGTGTCCATGCTGCTTTTTGCATTGGTTTTAACTAAATCCGTTTAAAACATTACACTGGTGCAACCCTGAATGCAGACAAGTCACAAAAGACCATTCCTCCCCTCCTACCCCATTCAAAGGATGGATTCCCTTTTTTAAAAATGCATGTGAGGTGCACTGCCCTGAATTAAAGATTCAAAGCAGTCGCCTATCAGCGCAGCTGCAAGATTTCTTAGCGGATGATGTTGGTACTGATGGATTATCAGGGAATAACCTGGAATGCTGCACTGTCTGTTTTCAAAACAATACTTATCATAGGTGAATTATTCATACATGTACGTTCTCTTGAACACAATAAAACAGAGAGGCTGGCAATGTGTAGGGATTTTTTAGATTATTTTGTTTCACATGCAGAATGGTGCCTAAACGTCAGTACAATACAAATCGCACAAAGTTTGAAAACTCCCCATTGGACCAAATGTATTATTTATTTAACATGTACCACCAGAAAATTACTCTGGCAACACTATCATCCTGCTTTTAATCTTTTAATTGAAATGCAGCTTCCATCTATTAAGAATAAAAAGTCTTCCCTGTCTTGGGAAGTTTAATAAAACAAAGAGAATTGGTCACAGACTTAGCAAGGCTGTAATAGCATGAAAAACAGAAACAGTGTTTGGCTGGAGCTTTGAATTAAACTGTTAGCAAGGATCCAGGGCTATATCCTGGCCTTAATTAAACTGATGTAAATCTGGAGTCACTCTGTTCCCATTAGTGAAATTACTGCAGATTTATGCCAGTTGAAATGAAAGCAGATTTGGGCTTTTTATGCCTTCTGTGAGTTTCACTGGATTCAAATGTCTGGCGCAAACCCATGTGAGTTACCCCCTTTAGCAATGCATACTCAGACGCTGAAATCATTGTGATTTAGACATGCATTTAAGTACTTTGCTGAATCAGGGCCTTTGCTAATACAAAGGTGACTGGAATCAACAGAAGGGCTCCTACTGACTTCAAGGAGGTTTGGATTGGGATCTCTCTCTGAAGTGGAATCCAGTACAACCGTTGGAGGCCCTAGCAGATAACTCCAGTGAGTTATCTGACGAACGCAGGGGTGGACTCATGGCATGTTCCTCTGGATGTTCTATTTTTATGGTTCATTGCGGGGTGTGTGTGGGAAGAGTAGATGCTGCAATTAGGAGTTAGTGCTGTATATAGCTCTGTGAGCTTTCCTAACTCTGCAGGGGGCTATGTGCCTGTGTGGCAGACATTACAAAAACAACACTGCTACATCTGAGTTCTGTAACCAAGAGAGAAGAGTGGCTGCACCTCACCATGGGGAATGTTGCTTTGTGATCTATTGGTACCGTACGCCTGAATCCGATTCTGCTGTCATTGAAGTCAAGTATTAAGGAAAGCCCAGATGAATAAAAAGAAACTACAAGTGTGCATAGGAAAAATGGCCCCAGAATTAAAATGTATTTAAGTCTGCTGCCGTCTGAATGGAGTATGTCCATTTACACACATTGCGGTACCCCAGAGGTGAACAATCAGCTTCCCTAATAAGAGTGGCACAAAGAGCTATTCTGTTTCATATGACTTCAGCATACACAGTCCAGATTCAGCTCAGCCAATTTGCAGAAAGACAAATTCAAGAAATACTCTTCAAAGAGCTTGTACTATTCACAGAGACATGAAACAACAGAAAAAATAAACCCCAGACGACAAATGATGCTGCAATACAATCTGAAAAAGGCCCAATATCCCTATTACAGGACCAGAGAGAGAGAAAAAAAGGGTGTCTCTTATTTATTGTACCTGTGAATTGTGAATCCTTCACAGACTGTGAATCTGAAACTTTCATCTCACATCTGTTATTGGGATAGAAAAAAACCCAGAGCAAGAACTTATTACCAGAAGGTTTTCTGAAAATGACACTTCTTGCTTGTTTAGGAAGAAACGTCACACCATGGAGATATGGCTTCTTCTAAATAGCTAATAAACTAGCAACAGAGGGAAGTAAGACATTTATATCCTTCTTAGTTTAAACTGAAACATCACAGAGCCCATCTGAGCCATGGACACTGTGCAAGATTAATACACAAGCTAGATAAACAGCCTTAATACAGTTAAAATATAGATGTACAAGAACTCAGCCATAACACTTTATAACATAGGTCATATAACAAAACATAACAGGATCTGATTCTCCATTCTGCTACATTGAACTTAGTCCTTAAAAAATGCAGGTGATGCTTGTTTGCTGGGAGGGTAGGGTGGGGGGTGGGAACAAGCAGAAGAAAAGGCAGAGGTTCCATCAGCCTCTTGATCAAAGGATCGTTTGGCCTTTTGTCACACAGGTCAGCAATTAGGGTCTTGTTAGATCCCCACCAGCTCCTGAATGCCCCAGGATCAGCAATGGCCAGGACTTGCATTGGCACCTCTCCTCTCAGATGTGGACCTGCCTACAATCATCTGTGACTAGGGTGACTCTCCATCCCGAATTGGGCAGGACAGCCCCGAAATGCAGAGTTCAAGTCCTGGTCCCGGGCTGAATGACTCCAGAGCAAATGCTGTCCTGGAGTCCCTGTGGCACTCGTCCATGGCTGCCTTAGGCTCAGGGAGGTGCCTTAGCTTAGCCTTAGCCCCCACCGTCCTGCCATGAGGCCCCACCTCCTGCTCCTTCTGTCCCCATGAGGCTCCGGCCCTTGGCCAGGCCAGAAGCTGGAGCTGAGCAGTAGCAAGAGGCTCCTGGGCTGCTGTGGGGAGCCCCAGATCCACCTGCCCTGGGTGGTGCACCCTGTGGAGTGGGGACTTGGGACGGGGGCTGCTCTCGTTCCCCCAGCCCTCCGCTCAGGGCAGGTGGAGGGTCTGGGATTCATCATCAGCCAACACAACCAGCACAGCTTCTGTACCTCATCCAGGCCTGAATCCAGACTGACTGGGGTCAAGGTAAATTGAGGTAACACCAGAGTTGCCTCACCACCTTTGCCATAATAGAGCAGTTAAAGATGTCCGAGTTCATGAAGGGGAGGGAGAAGGGTCCCAGTTTAGCCTGGATCTCAGGCAACTTTGCTTCAATCTCCAGCTCCCCCACTCACAGCCCTCCCCCCGCATGTGACCTGGGACAAGTCACTAAGTCTTTCTGTGCCTCGATTCTCCATCTGTAAAATGGGGCATTGGGAGGATAACTACATGAATGGTTGGGAGGTGCTCAGATACTGCAGTGATACAAGTATCAGAGCTAGAATGCAGCAGATCTTAGCAGAGCTGCCGCTGGTTCAGCTACTCTTGGGTTCCCCTGTATCTTATGTAGTAAAGGTAGGGCTAGTAAATCAGAATAGCTCCTAGCAGCCTGATCCAGCCAGGTGCTGAGGACTCTTAGCTCCCCTCAACCTCAATGGTAGCTGAGGAGGCCCAGCCAGATCGGCTCCTTCATGTACATTTTATGCTACTTATATCCGATAAATCAAGCTTAGCTGGCAGCATCTAATGAGCCTCTTCCGTTCAGAGCTGAATCTCATTATTTTATAAGGCTTCCAGGGTATTCCCAGCTAATTTACAAACAGAGAAATTAAACCATCCCCTATTCCTCTGTTTCCATGACATCTAAGTTTGATCTCCATGTAACCTGACAGCCTGGAAATAATTATGCAATAAGGCATGACCAGTGATGTATTTCTTTGGTGGGCTGGGGGAAGGCCTGGGGCGGATCACGAGATGAGAAGCTGAAAGGGCCTCATTTCTCCACTCACCTTGCAGTAATCTTACAGAAAGGTGCTGCCTGTCACTTCTGTGAGTATACAAATGGGATTATGATAAAGGGTGGGGAGAAGGAAACACCTCGTCTTCACCTGAGGGGTATTCTCGAATGACATCACTGTTGTTCAGTCCCAAAGGTCCATCTTGTGACCAGAGTCCAGGCTCACTCACCTCCCACATGCTATTTCTTCACTTATCATGTGTTCCTCATTAGCCGCCCAATGTCATGGACTCCACCTCTGTCTCCCAAACTGCTGAAATTTATTTGGGTGTGTTGAGTGGGAGGCTGGTGGCAAAAGAAAGAAAAAAACGCTATCGTCTGATGCAGGATTTAACAGCTCTGGAGAGCACAGGGAACTTTATGGAAATCAGGCACCAGTTAGATTTTTCACCCTTACTGCTAGTTTAGCTAGCAAGCCAAAGTGCCTGAATGTTTAGGAAAATGTTCATTTTATACACGTACACAGTGCATACACGCACAGACACATGGCTCCCATACAAAGTCTTCACAACCCTGGGTCTCATTATACAGGAGCTTGGTAATCTTGTCAGTACCATAATCCAGCATGACAAGGATGTCAAGCAAAAATACCATTGAATTGGTAAGCACCACCCTTTCCTGCAACACGCAAGGCAGCTAAAGATGCAATACTACCCAGACATAGTGACACTATTTTGTCAGTAACTGTATGTTTATACAGGCTTTCAGCCTTGTGTGCACGGAGCGGTAGAATAAGGCAGATCTCTCCAGCTCATCAGTGAATAAAAGTAATTATCTTTCTAATTTGCCTCCAGACTCTTGCTAAACACAATGGTCTGACTGGGGGGGCGGGGGGGGGGGCTTGTAAAAGGTGTGAGGCTCGGTATGTGATCTGCAAGGGCAGAGTAAAACACAATTCAGTGTTTAAACACTGCAAGGAAAGATCCATGCAGCTCCTCTTGAGCTCCACTATGTTAACTTTACTCTAGGCCAGCATAAAGGAACGCGTCCCATGTTGTTTTTAGTGGATTACACCTTCAGGACTCCAATGTATGTGAGATCAGGACCATGGACACAGCCCTCCTGAGTGGCCATCATTCTTCTGAGTAGCAAGGATGATTTCTGCATCATGCAAAACCCCAGGTTTCCTTTCCTCTCAAACTGATTGACCAGGAGTATACAATAACCACAGCAGTAGAGGATGCAAAGGTAACAGCTTTTCAGCCATCATCACCGAGACAGCACCATTATCAAATGGAGAATAACAATTATTCTAGACAGATTGAAAGCAACCAGATCTGTGTACCACATGTTGATGGGGGCTTGTGATAAATGAAGGTGTGGGGGGTGAGAGGCTCCCTTTTATGAACACCCAGCCAGCCAGTTAGCTGTAAAATCCCTCTTGGTGTCTGTTCTCTGCTTGCTTTACCTGTAAAGAGTTAACAAGCCCATAAGTATAAGGGAAGGAGTGGCATCTGACCAAAAGAACCCATGGGAAGGCTAGAACTTTTAAAATTGGGAAAGAAACTTTCCCTTTGTCTGTTGTTCTCCGGAGAAGGAGACAGAGCAGTAATGCTATGAGCAGGAATGCTGTGTAAAGTTTGAACCAGATATGAAAAGCACCAGATCATACCTATAACTACTTTTAACAACAAGTAAATTAGGAATGTTTAGGAAGACGCAATTAGGTTTATTCTGTTAATTTTTAAGGCTTATGGACTCCTCTGTGCTAACCCCAGATGCTTTTGTTTGCTTGTAACCTCTATTTTGAGTGCTTAATTTTTGGAATTGCTCTTTTAAAATCTAGCAAAAGCCAAGTTCCAGATGTATTTTCTTCCTTTTTGTTTTTAATAAAATTTACCTTTTTAAAGAACAGGCTTGGATTTTTGGTGTCCTAACAAGTTTGTGCATGTTGTTTGATTAGGTGGTAGCAACAGCTAATTTCCTTTGTTTTCTTTTTCAGCTCGTCTCTGGGGGTCGGGGCAAAAGGCTTGAGGGTACCCCACAGGGAGGAATTCCCAAGTGCTCCTTCCTGGGTCCAAGGGTTTTTTTTTGTTTGCATTTGGGTGGTGGCAGTATTTACCAGGCCAAGATCAGAAAAAAACTGTAACCTTGGGAGTTTGATTCAAGGCTGGAGTGGCCAGTATTAATTTTTAAAATCCTTGCGGGCCCTCACCTTCTGCACTCGGAGTAATAGAGAGGAGATTCAGCCTTGACAGGGCTGGCTGTTGTTGACATGATGGGACACTGGTTGAAAAGCTTTTTGCCTGGCACATTAAGGCTTGTTCTTGCATATGTTCCATGGGAGGCAGGGAGGTGTCTATCCCCATTCACAGATCTGACACACACATTCAAACACAAAGTTGGCCAAACTCAGCACACTTGCCCAACGTGCCTCTCTCTATTCATTCTTTTGTTAGTGGCCTCAGTTCAGCAAAGCACTTAAGCACGTGAGTAGTCCCAGTGAACTTCAGTAAGACTACCCGCATGCTTAAGTGACTTGCATACACAGCACCAATCCCCTCTTGAAAATGAGCAGCGCAGCGGACCACGAGAGTACGGAAATGGGGGCAAACAGATGCAGGAGACAGAAACAGCTCCCATTGAAGCCAACAGAAAGACTTCTGTAGGAGCTGGACTGGGCTATAGGGGAGGGATGAGTATAGGCCTTTGTCACTGGACATTCAGGAGAATCTGCTTTCGGACTCTCCAGTCATTTTTAAAATTGGGCCGGAAGAATTATGGCTGATGGGAAGCAATTTGCTCTTGAGGCTTCTGTAAATAAAATCTTTCTGCAAAGCCTCCTGAGATGCCCATGCACCTTGGAATTAAAGTTTTTAGGAACTGTACAGCAGAGTGGAAGCTAGACAGATTTTTTTTTTGGTCTCCCTAATCTAGCCCTTGAGGAGGAATTTTTGCACCTTCACTGAACTTAAACATTTGGAGGCAAAATGATCCACATAAGTTACTTTGACAATTTTCATCCTTGATTTATTCTGGGCTTTAAGCCACTTAGATGGAAGAGACTCCTTTTGTAATAATGATGGTTTCTTTCCTCTGCTCCTGCCCCATTATTCTTTACCAGGGTCAGGTAACAAAAAATCAACAGCTGCCAGGTTCCCACACAGAGGAGTTGGGGTGAATTAAAAGTAAATTGGAGAATCTACTGCATGGCAGATCACTTCTGAAACAGATAACCAATGGATTTCAAACAATTTTCATGTAGTATTGTTCAACTGGCACTTCTTCTGACAAACAGGGACACAGTTTTTTTTCAAGATTATTATTAAAATAAAAACACGTAAATTTCTTCCCCTCATGCACAGTTCTTGATTAACTGGAAAAAAGAATCTAAGCTGTAAATACCATCAAACTTATTTAATCAATTTATAAACATTGTATCGGTAAAAACAGTTCTATTCTAAATGCTCTCGGTATACTGAGAGTCTAACCAAACATGAACAAGATTGAAAATTAAAGTCTGAAAACTGAACAGTGGGCAAAATGGCAAAGGCGTGAACCATTACTGTACCTGATTTATAGCCTGGCTCCCTAACAGAGCCCCGGCCCTGCAAACACTTATACACATGGAAAACTTTATTACATGGGTAGTCCCATTGACTTCTATGAGATTACTCATGGCCTTGATTCACGATAGCACTTAAGCATGTGCTGAAGTCCATGCGTATTCAAGAGCACACTAAGCACATGAAGAAGACCCATCCAATGGGACTTTGATGGAATTTAAGAAGACGCTTAATAACTGTTCTGAAAAGGGATGTTTTCCTGACAACGAGCATATGTGTTTGCAGGCCTATATATATTTGCACATTGCAACACCACACATTAAAATATGCTCAGCTTTTAAAACCTTCATCTGGATTGAGCAGGTCATTTTCTATTTATAAGTAATGAATATCAAGCTCTAATGTAAGGGTTCTGTTATTGTTTTTTAATGCTTAAAGATGCCTAAAACCAAATCTATTACATAAATATATAAATTATTTTTAAAATGAGAAACAGATGCCTTAAGGGAGAGAATATAAAAACTTACAGATAAATAACCATATTTACAAATTCTGGAGTGTACAAAATGATGCCCTGATTTAAAACAAAGCAAATTATCCAGGAGTAAAGGCGACAGTATATACATTACATTTCTTATCTGGAATAGGTAGATAGAATTAGCCCTGATACTGCATCAGATCGGCAAGCACAGACCCATATATCTGTGCAGGGGCCCCACAGAACCCAGTGGGCACAGGATCCTGATACAGAACTGGGATCATATTTTGGAATATTTTGTAAATACCGTATATACTCTTTCATAAGCCGAATTTTTTTAGTAAAAAAGGGAAGCACCAGAGAAGCGGGTCGGCTTATGAACGGGTATAGAGGGGGAGAAGTGGGACACAGCCCCTCCCCCCTAACAGAGAGAGCAAGGAGAGGCAGCACAGCCAGCAGAGACAGAAGGGAAGAAGCGGGGCCAGCATCTCTCCAGTTCTGGCCACACTGCTCTCCCCCCAGCCTCCGAAGCAGCTGCAGCTCCGGAGCTGGTGGGCTGCAGCATGCTGCTCAGCCATGCCCCCCCCCGGCCAGGCTGTGGCTGCACTGCCCGGCCCGCCGGAGCACGGCCCAGCCTGCTGGAACATGGTGCAACTGCGCTGCCCAGTCTGGCCCACTGGAGCAGGCTGCGGCCGCGCTGCCCAGATGCTGGAGCAGCTCCAGCCAGGTCAGAGACATCCTCCCCTGGCCCTCTACAGATAAGATGGGAAGGGATGAGATGGGGAGAGTGTGGGGGTCCTGGGCTAGGGGTGGGGTTATGTGGGGGGTGGTCACAGGGCTTACTCCCCTGATCCCCAGCTTCTTCCCCGAAAAACATTTCCCCACCAGTTGCCATCGCGGCCCGTTAGGATAAGCAGCTGGTGCACTGGGACACTTTCTTTACTTAGGTTTACCATCGTGCCTGCAGACGCTCAAGGTAAACAAATTATCTTGGCCCACCAGCAGCTTATTCTGATGGCTCGGGAGCCAAAGTTTGCTGACCCCTGAGTTATAGGGTCAGCTTATGAACGGGTTATAACAAATTTCCATTTTTACTTATCCATCTTGCGGGGGTCGGCTTATAAACTAAGCAGCTTATGATCAAGTATATTCGGTAATGATAAAATAGTACAAGGGTCATTACAAATACATTGTAATGATGCTGAAAGTCAGTGCATTACATTTAGTACAACCAAACTTTAAATTAAAATATAATATACAAAAAACACCTGCAGGATTTTCTGATGCTGACATTTTCTGAGGCCGTTAAAACAACAAGAGTAGAAACCATACATTTTGACACCGTTCTTTCAATAATCTTCTGGTTTTTTACAACAGTACCGTATATAGATTTTCACCTTCAGTTCCCCAAACTAAATTTAGAAATGGACTGATATTCATCTCCTGGTAGCTCTCAGTCCTCCAAGACCGAAGTGTATAACAGTAATGTTTTCATGAATAACGAGGTCCCCAACGAAGGTCCGCTGCAAAAATTAATCAAGCTTGAAATAATATACTATTTTCTGTAAAATATAAAATTTGCCACCAGATCTTTAGCTGGGGGAAATTAGCAGAGTGCCACTGACTTCCACAGAGCTATGAGAGTTATATCAGCAGAGAATCTGACCACTTGTTTCAAGACTGCGCCTTTCTGATGTCAAAAGTTTTCAAAGCCATATTGGAGGGAGGTCTAACATGAACGGTTTTTGGACATGATTTGCTAAATGCCCTAAATGAATGTCTTGGCTCCTACAGAAAGTCAGTGGGAACCTAACATAATTATAGACCTCTGAAAATCCCCTGAGGTATAGTTGGGAGGGATAGCTACTGATTATTATGGCCCACTTAGAAATGATACACAGAAATGATGGTCCATCATTGTGAATGTCAAATCAAGATGCATTTTATACTCTCCTAATTAATACCATTACTTAGAAATGTACATGTATCGTTCATGCCAATAAATCTACAGCAAAATGATACAAACACACAAGCTTGTGCCACCTACCATGAAATGCATTTTTGCTACTGGTGGTTCTTTGATATCCAACCCTCTCTAAACCCAATCCTGGATCTATTCCACATCCAAAGCTACTACTTGTTGGGTGTGTGGAATGGCTGGGGTATCAGGACCTTAGATGTATTTCAGATATGCAGAGTAAGCATCATTTAAAAAAACCCAAAAACCTACCACACTCTCTAGGCAATGATTAACACCATCTATGATCATATAAACAGAGGATTGTCCTGAAAGAGTGGCCTAAAAATGACAAACTGAGTCAGGACACAGCAGCTGCTTGCTCTTAATCCCAAGTAGGCAATGGGGTTAATTGCCATTCAACATGGGGAGGAGGACATTTGATCATAATCAGGACATTTGAGCAGGGCAGGGTAGTTACTGTTCATCTGGAGAGATGCATCACTGGAAATATCAGAGGGGCTGCGTCCGCGCACCCAGGCATCAGGGTGCAAGAACTGCCCTGAGTAATCAGAGCAGTTGCTAAGACGGGGATGGTAGAAGCCGGGGTGAGGCCTGTAGATCTCCTCAGCCGTGTATCGTTTCATGAACAGGTAGACGGACATCACACCAGCACTCTGAAGGGGGAAAAAATGAAACAGATGCGACTCACAGGATAGGGACCTGGGTTGATTTAATTCTAAATGAATGAATGATACTCAGGAGCCATATTGGCATTGCCAAGGACAAACAAGACTGTGCAGTTACGAAAGCAGCATGGTCTAGTGGGCAGGGCATCAGACTGGGTGCCTGCAGACCTAATTTCATTCCCTTGCTCTGCAAATGACTTGTGGTGAGACGTTGGTTATAGGGTAGCCATTCCAGTAGTTTCAGGAACAGCGTGAAGCTGCTCCCACTGGCATGGCCTCTCTCATGCACAGCACGTGTGAGGTCACGCTGCACAGGAAGATACCATTTTGAGGAGCACAACACCTCACCCACACCGGCAGGGCTTTTCTCACGCACAGCACGTGTGAGGTCACGCTGCACAGGAAGATACCATTTTGAGGAGCACAACACCTCACCCCCACTGGCATGGCCTCTCATGCACAGTACATGCAGAGTCATGCCACACAAGGCGGTGCCATCTTTAAGAGTGTGCCACCCCACTCCCGCTGGCGTGACTTTGCTTTTAAAATAGAGTCCCCTGTCCAATACTGGACAAAACCACGTCCAGGTTTGCCAGGACCAAACAGGGAACAAAGCACCCAAAAAGAGGACAAACCATTTCAAAACTGGACAAATGGCCTCCCGACTTGGGTAAGTCACTTCTGCCTCTGCTTCCCCATCTGTAACATGGGGATAACAATATACCTGTCATCAAGGTGCTCCTGCTTCTCCTGATTCAACCTACTTTGACCACTGGCATTCAGGGTTTGCACTGGCTGGCAGGAGACAGGCTCAGCTGACAGCAGCAGGATCAGCTCATTTGTTTGTCATTCCCTATAGATGTCTACTCATGATTAGGGGCTCCTCAAGATTGTTGCCCTTTCAAACCCCATCACAATCCTCCTTTTCATAACAACCAATTCCTGATGGATTGGCCCAACAGTCAATATTTTAACTCCTGAGAACAGACCAGACTACGCTGCCCTACAGTATGGACTACACTGGTGTGAATAGCAGAGCGCACAAAAGTGCTGCACTAACTCCCCCGTGTGGACACTGCGGGCACGAATAAAAGTTTCCTACTTTGCATTAATGGAGTCCTGTTTGAAGAGGACTACGTTAATATGGACTAGGAACCTTTTAGTTAACATCCACCCTAGGGAGCCATAGGGCAGCCCTTTGGTGCATACTGATATTCATATCTCTGTAGTTCAAGTTGTGGGGCAATATAGATGTGTCCTTATAGGCACTCCAGAGAACTCATGACTGACAAGTACCTCTGTGAGAAGGAAAGAGATAGCAGAGAAAGCAAATGACCATCCATATTTATAACTGAAGTAAGTCTCTGAGTCCTTGGTCTGGTTCAGCATCTCGTCGTTAATGCTGGATATGTACAGCACCAGCCCCACAACCAGAGATAAACCTGGGAAGGGAGAATGACAGAAGGAAACGTTCTTCAGTAAAGACACAAAGCAGCTCACGGTGGTTCTTGCTTTCAGAGAAAATTTGTATCTAAAATTTAAAATATGTAGGCTGCATCTCAAAAAATTGGGGAAACAGGCTTCTCGCCCATTGAAAGGATCAACGTATTTATACCATTTTAATCAAACCATTATGTTCTTAAGCAACACTCTTCTGAACTACAAGTACGAAAATGCTTTAAAGCTCAGCTGTCACAGCTGCTTGTTTAACACTCCTCTAACGCTATGAATAAAACATTGACTTGTCTCATGTAGGAAGATCCCAGCTGACTATTTTAAAGTTTCAAACATCCCCTGAGACTGACTTACCATAAGAAATAAGGGGCCTTGGTTTTCGTTTTTTTTAAAGAGTCCAATCTTATGGAAGTAATAAATTGTGGATGCAAACTCCTCATTATACCACTGCAGTCCCAAAGTCAGCTATTAAAGAGCTACCATTTATATACTGCATGGAATAGACTTGGAGACCACGTTAAGAGCCCCCGAAATTACCGAAACAATAAGCTAAAAGATATTCTTGGAGAATGCTGAAAACTACAAAAAAAAAATCCTCTCACCACAGCTTTTTTCCACAGGTCTCAAGAAAGAGAAATAAAACAAGGAAAGGCAGATTTATCAGGACTATGGAAAATAGTTTTTGGGTCAAATATTTTTTTCATCGTTATTCATAAATGGACCTTATGAGATGTAAATTCTAATATTGATTTTCTCTGGCTCCATAGGTCTGGAATTCCTGAGGCTGAGGCTCATATATTGTGCCAGGCTAAGAGACTGCATGGTATCATATCACAGATCAAGTGAAGCAGTCATAATCAAAGCTGGTTGGGAATTTTTCTTTCCCTATGAAAATTTTCACATTAAGCTCTTGATGAAAGCCCAGGCATTTTTGATGGAAAAGGTAATTTTCCACAAAATTTCCATTTTGTTGAAAAGCCATTTTTCATCTTAAAAAAAGTTTGATGACTATTTTGACCGGGTCTAGCCATAATGTGCCACCTCACCACAGATTTCATTGAGGAGTTCTCCTTAAAAATACTATGGCTCAATATAGCCCAAAGTAAGGATTTAACAGAGTGTTATTGCAGCTTTACAAATTTGTGGGTTTATATGGCTATTATCCCTTCCCAAAGTACAAGGGCTTTTAGAGGAAAGCAAGGCAGATGAGACAGCAAGTGCAACGTTAAGATCATTCCAATGAAACTCACCAGACAGAATGAAGAAGATTCCAGATACAAAGGCCAGGATGGTTCTGTGAGGCCGAATGTGTCCAATATTGCTCAGTATAAATCCGATGAACATGAAAAAGAGGCTGACCAAAGGGAAAGGCGTAGCAGAACGAATCATCTCTGGTTGTAAAAGGGGGAGGAAAAATGAGAACAGGGTTAGCCCCTCCCTACCTAACACCAGAACTGGGCTAGATTGCATAGACCCGGTTCTTTACATCTCCAAGTTGTAGCTTTCTCTAGATCTCTTTTTTGCCTCTCCTGCTCTCTCATGTGCGTGCTGGCACCCACCCCCAAACCAACACACCAAATCTTCTTTGATAAGCAGTTGACTGAAGGTGCAATTATGCCCAGCTGAGAACACACCTGTTAATGTTTTATTACGAGTGGTTTCCACCTGAAGCCTTACAAATGCACATCTGATATTTTTTGTGGTAGCATTGTAAGTCTTTTCACTAAACACTTGTCATTATCATCTCAAAAATGTACCAAGCACGGTTAAGGTTCACACTTAGGCCACGTCTACACTACGCACGTAGTAATCAATCCCCGAATCGACATCCGTACTCCACCTCAGCAGGAGGAGTAAGCGGAGTCAACGGGGGAGCCGTGGCGGTCTACTTGCCGCCATGAGGACGGCCAGGTAAGTCGAACTAAGATACTTCAATTCCCCCCCCAGTGTGGACCAGCCCTTAGAAGTGACAAAAACAAAACATAGGACTTTACAGTGAGAGCTGTGACATTCCATCCTTAACTCATCCCACCCCACAGGGGATCTAAATCTGCACAATGCCCCAATCTGTATGTGCTGTACTCGTCACTAGCGGAGAGAGAATGTAAACTCATCTATCCCAAAAAAAGCCACTGGCCTTGACCACTCCAGTGACAGGATGCAGGGCCTGGCTTGTAGCTGCTGTGAGCACCCCAGCATAAGGGGGAGACATAATCAGACACTTTTGAGCATGTCTGGCATTTCACCAAGTAAAAAGTGTAGCTGTACATAAGCAACCAGTTGTACGTTACAACACAGCACCAACAGCCAATCAGAAGCCTCCCTTTGCATCTTGAGTTCTGAAGTAATTCCTAGTAACTCCTTAGAACTTTAACTAAAGAATAAATGATACAACTAAAAAAGTAAATAAACCACCTACTTAGAACATTGATTGTTGATTCAGACGTCAGCTGGACATTCATGGGCATGACGTATTCTATAGTAAAACACCGGCCACGCTCCTCACCTGCAGGGACAAGAGTCTGATTCATGCTTGTCATTTAATTAAAATGTTCTCTTTAATAGAAGGTTGGTTTTATTTTAAATGAATTTTAGTGCATGCAAAAAAACTTGCTTTTCTGCTGCTCTTTGAGTCATAACTGTTAGCGTGTGGTGAAGAAGAAAGATGCCTGCTAGCTACTGTATCCTTGAGGGACTGGCTTTTTAAAATGTCGCTGGCAAAAGAATAATAGCTAAGGGAGTACTGTGAGCTGGTCTCATGTATCTAACACGTTAGCTCAACAAATACAAAATTCACATTGTGCTGGTCATTCAGAACATTTATTGAAGGGCAGTGGAAATGGAAAACAACAAAGCTCAAGCTATGGGAAGTTCATTGTAACATGGAGTACTACTGTGCATTTTCAAACAAACTGCATGTAAACAGCTGTTCCTGAATAGGAGAAAGCTCTGAGAGCTAAGTGCTAATCTGCAGTGAGGGGTATTGTGACAGACCATGCAATTCTAAATTAGCTAGAGAGGGCTTGGCTTAGGATGACTTCTCATGAGGAAAACAAAGGTTTAACATTTGATACAAAACACATGATTAATCAAAATGGATGGTCTGGTGAGTAAAAAGCACAGAAATGTGAATTGGGACATCTGGGTGACTCCTAGCTCTGCCACTGGCTTGGTCCCCTTAGGAAAATTATTTGGGTTCCTCTAGCCTTGCACTGTTTTAAACCAGTGGTGCAAGACTTGCAACCCCCCTGAAGAACTGGCTGGGGGGGCGGGGGGAGAATTACACTGGTGATAATTATTCTTTGCCTTTCTAAAGCACCTGACACCACTGCACTGCAAACCATTTTATAAACAAAAAAAGCAGGACTGTGACCTCATCCCATCATGCAAGGGAAAACTCTCAACTTCCTTATGCAGAATACTTGCATCACAGGTCACTGCACTGGAGGGAAGGGGAAGCAATCTCCATAGAGCTGCTAATCCCCACTGCACTGGTGGCCAGGAAGTGGGTGTGCAGGAGCAAGGACCAATGGAGCCTCGATTTAGCCCCTCCCATTCCACATCCAGTAGCTGGTTATTTCCTGCTGGAGTATGGGGAGAACCAGGGAGAGAATTGTGATTCAGTAATTCCTTCCCTGCTGTGCTCCTGAGCAGCACAGCTCTGCGTCTCCATTCATTCTGGGCCAATTGTAAAGTTACAATTGATGCACAAGGAATCACACCACCCCAACCCCCCTGTGCAAGTGGAGAAACTGAAGCAAAGAAGTGGTTAAGTGGCTTGCCCAAGGTCTGTGCAGAACATCTGCAGCAAAAACAGGAAAGGTAACTAAAATCCCTGGCTCCCGACTCACTGCTTTACTGGGTAAAGCTTCTTCATTGAAGATGATGTGAAAATCACAAGAGTGAACAGTTCTTTGTACAAAACACCGTACCGGCCAAAAAGCAGACCCTCCAGAGACCAGAGTGCAATGACATTTTGATTTCGGTGGTCTGATTGTGGGGCAGGATGATTCCTTCCTCCAGGTAAAGCCAGTAGTCGGTGCTAACAGCAATTCCTAAGAGCCCCAAACCGCATACAGCAAACACGCTGCTGAGCAGAGTCAGAGCCTTCCTGCCACACACGCTCATTCCAAAAAGCATCAGGGTTCGAGACGGCAATAAGGAATAGCTGGAGGGAAGAAAAGATAGCGTGATTAGCAGGGCTGTAGCACAGCCAATCTATTTCCAACTTTGCTTTCTTTAAGGTCTGTAAGTGACAAAAAGCTTTGCCCTCCCCTTTCGTGCTTATTTAGGTCAAGCTAAAATAAACCATTAAAAAAATCACAAACTCCCTGGAGAGACAAAGCATTTGAACCAAATGCAACCCAACTGCCACACAGTTTTACTTCCCAAGTGTTTATGGACTTGATGAACACACTGCCTCTGGGATGTACACATCCAGCCCTAGGGATGTACACACACACACTGGAGTTGTTGTTATTTATCAGTGGTGTTACTGAGTTGCCTACATTCTACAATCAAAATTGGGGCCCCATCTAATTATCTATCTAGGTACTTCTGTGGCCGAATGCCTCCCAATCTTTATCCTCCTGACTCTCCAGTGAAGTAGGTCAGTGTTTCTAAGCTACAGATACATAGTGAGAGACATTCCCTGTCCCAGAGATCTTGCAATCTAAAGTCTGAATCCTGCAGAGCTTTACACGCATGCTCATATTTTGGAGTTGGAATTAATACCATAGAAGTCAATGGGACTACACACAATATGTAAAGTGAAGCATAGGTGTAAGTCTTCACAGATCAAGGCCTAAATAATACCTTTCATTTATCTAGAGCCTTTCATCTACAAGGATCCCAAACACATTACAAACCCATGCACACTTGAGAACCACAGTGATGTGCACTTAGCCACATACACCCGGAGCCATTCTTCCGTGTGAATAATTGTCTCTCCACTCCCGTGAGAAACAAATTGCCATCAGGGGGCTAGATTAAAGTCTCATATTATTAAGAGTTTGTAATTTTACTAAATGTACTGTGGCCCATACGCTAAATGGCATTCTCTAGATAGATGAATGAAGTATATTGTGCAATGCATTAGCCTCATTTTATTTACTTTTTGATTGTGTTTGTTCACTTACTTGCTAATTTGCAGAATTCAGTCGTTCTCAGTGAGCCTTTCAGATGACATTGCAAATTGACAAGATTTTACCAAAGGTCATTTTACTTATTAAAGTTTTACCAAAGGCTCTTAAACAAAATAAGCAGTTATGGGATAAGAGGGAAGGTCCTCTCATGGATCAATCACTGGTTAAAAGGCAGGAAACAAGGAGTAGGAATACATGGTCAGTTTTCACAGTGGAGAGGTAGTGGGGGGCCCCCAGAGAACTGTATTGGGACCAGTGCTGTTCAACATATTCGTAAATGATCTGGAAAAGGGGATAAATAATGAGTTGACAAAGTTTGCAGACGATAGAAAATTCCCCAAGTTAAGTTCAAAGCAGACTGCGAAGAATTACAAAGGGATATCACAGAAGTGGCTGACTGGGCAACAAAATGGCAAATGAAATTCAATGTTGATAAATGCAAAGTAATGCATATTGAAAAACATAATCCCAACTATACATACAAAATGATGGGGTCTAAATTAGTTGTTACCACTCAAAGAGATCTTGGAGTCGTGTATAATTAGAATCATAGAACATCAGAGTTGGAAGGGACCTCAGGAGGTCATCTAGTCCAACCCCCTGCTCAAAGCAGGACCAATCCCCTGATTTTTACCCCAGTTCCCTAAATGGCCCCCTCAAGGATTGAACTCACAACCCTGGGTTTAGCAGGCCAATGCTCAAACCACTGAGTTTTCTCTGAAAACATCTGCTCATGTTAAGTAGAAGTCTAAAAAAGCTAACAGAATGTTAGGAACCATTAGGAAAGGGATAGATAATGAGACAGAAACTATCATATTGCCTCTATATAAATCCGCAATATGCTCACACCTTCAATACAGCATGCAGTTCTGGTCGCCCCATCTCAAAAAAAGATATATTAGAACTGGAAAAGGTACAGAGAAGGGCAACAAAATTGATTAGGGGTATGGGACAACTTCCATATGAGGAGAGAGAAAAAAAAATGAGACTTATCTTGGAAAGGAGACGATTAGGAGGAATATGATAGAGGTCTATAAAATCATGAATGGTGTGGAGAAAGTGAATAAGGAAGTGTTATTTACCCCTTCACATAACACAAGAAACAGGGGGAACACCCAATGAAATTAATCGGCAGCAGGTTTAAAACAAACAAAAGCAATGCACAGGCAACCTGTGGAACTCATTGCCAGAGGATGAAGACCAAAAGTATAACTGAGTTCAAAAAAGAATTAGATGGAGGATAGGTCCATCAATGACTATTAGCCAAGATGGTCAGGGGCGCAATCCCATGCTCTGGGTGCCCCTAAGCCTCTGACTGCCAGATGTTGGGACTGGACAACAGGGGATGGAACACTCAATAAATTGCCCTTTTCTGTTTATTCCCTCTGAACCCCTGGGCATGGGCCACTGTTGGAAGACAGGTTTCAGAGTAGCAGCCGTGTTAGTCTGTATCCGCAAAAAGAACAGGAGTACTTGTAGCACCTTAGAGACAGGATGCTGGGCTAGATGGACCACTGGTCTGACCCAGTATGGTCATTCTTATGATCTCAAAAGTTCACTGCTCCCTGACAAGGCACTAAGGGCTCTGGGCCACAGTGCAAAAGCATAACTAAAACAGAAGAAAAATCACAGCAAATGACAGGTTAGAGAACTGAGAGGCAACAAAGAAGGTTTTGCTAAAGCCATTGTAGCTTGGTAGTGGGAATCAGGCAGCTAGATCTGTTTACTGATTTTACAAAGACACAAGATGAGCTACAGATAAGGGGACTATCATGCAGCCTTTCCCAAGTGTGTTTGGTTCTTACTGAGCACTACAGAAAACAAGAGAAATAAACAAACAAAATTCCCTCTTGACAACAAACCAACCAAATTTAACACAGGAGCAGAAGGCAACATCTTCCTTGTCCTACTTTTAAAATTGCACATGCACTGTTCAAGCTATGTAAAGCTTCAAACAATAAAACGATAGCTGATTGAATTCAAAGAGAACACACTGTTTAATTAAAGTGTACACTGCAAGGTGATAAGGAAGGCAGAAAACTCCTAAATAAACAGAAGAAACAATTTCGTATCAATTGTTGGAAGCATTTCCAAAACACTGAAGGGATAACTAATCAGAAATATAGGATAGCTTGGTCTTGTGCCTCTTAGGGCTGCTCTGCGCATTAGCTTGCACTGAAGTAACTGAATTGTTTTTCATTTCACACCCTTTGTTATTTTGGGCCACGTCAGTGTGTGAACACGCTCAGTTTGGAATAAGCACAACTGAAGGAGGATATTTTTAAGGTGTTTTTTTTTTTTTTTTGTAAACTTCCTTGTTGAAGTGAAGGAAGGACCAAGTGATAAAAGCAGGAAGCCTGGGAATCAGGAGTCCTAGGTTCCTTTCCCTGCTCTGAGAGTGGGGTTTAGTGGCGTCAGCAGAGGAATATGGGGGCATGGGAGTCAGGAAGACACCACCATTCTGTTTGTGCCCTGGCTTTTTAAGATGGATAAATTAATACGTATATACAGTAACTCACAAGGGGACCTGTAAGACTTCACAGTTTGCAAAGCACTTTGAGAACCTGCAAAGGAAGAATGCTATCGCCCTGGGAAGCAGGTGACGATAAGTACTTTCTGCCACTGAACAATGATACAGTCCTTGTATCTGCAGGACAGCCAACAAGTTAAGCTCCTTTAGGCAGAGTAAAATGTATTTTCCCTTTGATAACAATCAAATAAACACAAGCAATTAACCTCACCTACAAAAAGTTTTGCACTGCCTTTCCATTAGACCATACACAAAATATTAAAATAAAAGATGAAAGCAGTTTTCCTTAGTGTAAATGTTCTTTACACAACATTATGCTTCAAAAGAAATACATGGTGAAGAGGCTCAAAGTATTTAAAAGGACAGTACCCCATTCCTAAACACTAAAACTAAGTGCAAAGGAGTTAACTGAATCTTGGAAAGAAATATACTTCGACTCTTTCTACATTAACATTAGACAGACTGTGCACATAAGATGCTGACTTAAGCTACAAAAAGTGCTGTCACTTGAAGAATGTGGCCCAGCCAAGACCCTGCCACTACATGGTATTACCCTTGCCTATGGCTTTGATGAAGAGTCTGTTTTTTGTGGGGGTTTTTTTTTTACATGGTTTTCTCAGCTCCTGGGAAACCCTGATGTTCAATATTTGCCACTGGTGACTAAGGGGTTTTGTATGCGGTTAGCAACACCATAAAGATACAAAATAGAGATTGCTTCTTTCATTCAAACATCGAGCAGCGGGAACTCTCAAGCCTGAAATTGTGTGACCATCACTTGCCAGATACCCACACTATAGAGCAGCATATGCAATTACAGTCCCTACAGAGAACATCAGCAGCAAGATGCATGTTGTACGTGTGCAGAAACACCAAGACACTTTTTCTGATATATTGGTGGGGCAAAGCCAAATAGGGATGGGTGGTTATGGGGAAAAGAAGAGATTCTTGCTCCAAAGACATCTATAATCCTTTCATTTAATCACCTCTACTCTGCTCCTACTGACCAAACTCTCCTCTATGGCTCGAAAGCCAAAATCATTTAATAACTGAGAAAAAAAAAAAAGATCTTTGCCTCTTTGAGAATATTTCCCCATCCCCTAAGGAATTGTTGTGATCAGAAAAGTGGCTATGCAGATATGGCACCTTCCTGTTCGTCAGTTCTACTCCCTGGGTCCATATAGAGTCATATTTTTCTGACTACAGTGTCTACAAGAAAAAAGTTTACTGTGTTTTACTCCTGTTAATACTTCTGAGCCAAAACTACTAAGGGAGCTGGATTCTATTCCTGGCTCATGTATCATCAACAGGACTGCCAGCCAGGGCCTGATTGTGAGGGCTTGACTATACAGTGCGTTAGCACATGGCGAGCTGGGGTGTCAATCTGCATTGCTGTATCCTGCCGCACACTAACTGTCCATGTAGAACTTACTTCTGTGCTCCAACCTATTGCTGATTGAAACAGCAGCACGCAAATCACACCACAGAACTTTTAGGGTACAGAAGCACGGTTCCCAAGGATGGTTAGTGCATCGCACACTACAGCAATGTAGATTTACACCCAGCTTGCCGCACGCTAACTTGCCGTATCGACATGCCCCGAGAAGTGATGAGCACTTAAAGTCCATTGAGGCTAATCAGAAGTGAGTTTTTAATGTACTGCAGGGATTGTTCTTTCTGATCCCTTGTCCGGGACCAGTGCTTGCAAAAAATATACTGGTCTGGCAGAATTTGTACTGGTTTACTGGTGCATTTCTAGCACTAACTGGAAAGGTCAGACTTCAAAATCACGCCATTCTGATTGCTGCTAATCTTTCATCTCCCCCACTTCAATTCTCATGTGGTTTTAACAGCTGATCTCTGAGGACTTGTGTCATAAATGGATAGGTAAGGTAAGGGTTAAGTTTCTTTTACCTGAAAAGGGTAACCGAACACCTGACCAGAGGACCAATCAGAGAACTGGACTGTTTAAAGTCAGGGGCGGGAATTTGTATACTCGGGGTCTTTGTTGTTTTCTTAGCTATGAGGAAACAAGTCTTCTTCTAATTCTCTCCTAATACTTCTTCTAAACATCTGTAAGTACCCAGGAACCGCAAAGTAATTCAGCTATGATGGTCTTTGGGGTGTATTTACCTGTATGTTAATTTGTTGTGCTGGTTTAATTGGGCTATCTTTTAAATCAGACTGTTTCTTTATATTTTCTTATAAGCAAGAGCCTGTATTGAGTTTCTTAATGCAAGATGATTGTTTTATATTTTCTTTCTTTTTTTCTATAAAGTTTTCTTGTTAAACCTTGTGAAAGTTCTTTTCCTAGGGAGGCAAAGGGAAAAGCCAGGCTGTGGGCTATTTTCCTATTTGGGTCCAGGGAAAGAGCAGACTACGGGGAAAGAGACGAAGAATTCTCTCTGTTCTCTGGTGGTTACAGTTTTTCCCTCGTTCCTGGAGCAAGGGGGGTGGCAGAGCCCAGCTGTGGGTATTTTGCATCTCCATTGTCCTGAGGGAAGCAGAAAAGCTGGTTTCTTGGGTCACACAGGTTAGCCGCGAGGCAAGCCTGAGAAGGAGGGGGAAGGGGTTATTGCCCCTGCTTTTAGCATCCAAGGGATTGGGAATCTGGGTGTCCCACCAAGGGAGGGTTGGGGACACCAGAGGGAGGAAAGGGGGGATCAGGCCCCATAGATTAATTCCTGATCTGGTGGCAGCGAGAATATCCAAGCTGGTAGTGAGCTTGGGGGAGTTTCAGGTAAGCCCCCAAACTTTGGACGCAAAAGTCCAGATTTGGGACAGGACCAGACTGGTGGACCCTAAAGTCCAGGTCTGGGACTGGACGGCTAGATTACCACAACTTGTGAGAGACACTGAGGGAGAGAATGGACCGCAACCATGGCCATGTGTCTCCCCGGCACCTCCCTGGACCCAGAACTGTGCAAGAGAGTCCCCATCACACACTCTGGGGGCACTAGAGGAGACTCCAGCCATCAGGGGCAGAAGCTGCAGGCCCCTTGGAGAACCTTCTGCAGTTCTGACTGGACCCTCTCTGCGCTGTGCTGATCAGCTGTTTGCACCAACCCTCCCCTTCTGCCTCACCCACAGGCTCTTCACCTCTGCATCACCCCTCTTACCCACTTCTCTCCTCCCCCTTAGCCCAACTCCCCCAAACTCACAATAAATAAATAAATACATACATACATACAGTGAGGCAGTAACATGACATTTCCCACCATCACATTGCTCACTCTGCCCCTTTCCCCACCCTGTGTCCTTCTTTCTATTTAAGTTCTTTGGTTCAGGGACAGGGGTTTTTTTGGGCTCCGAGGTGCAACAGTAATACAATACTAATATGGCTGTTATGCCTTGCGAATGGCTCGTAAGAGGGGGATTTCTCAAAGGTACAAACAGGAGATAGGTTTGACTTTCAGTAGGAATTGGGCAGTTGTCCTTTATGCCTTTGAAAATCTCTCTCTAAATGAATCCATGGTGCCAGTGAAGAAAGGCGATTGTTGGGGTTCCAGTGAAATCATGTGAAGAATTAATTTTTTAATGCTGGTGATTTGCGAGATCCTGATCCTTAGAACTGTCCCTGCTCCTTCAGTCTCACTACACTCTTTTGGTACCAGTCCAGGGACAAATACAGAAAGTCTGGAATGTAATCTGCAGTTTTAATGCTTTCTCTCCTGGTTTATACATATAACACTCCAATGATAATTGTGCATGTACCTCTCCACGACGGACCCCTTCAGAAACCTTTGAAATGAACACTGGTGTCATTACAAATGCTGTTCATCAAAGCGCATGAGTGACTTACTTGACATTCTTACCCATTTCTCCAAGATCTCAAAAATAAATTATTATTCTGGACCTGATCTCTGAACCCAATTCTCTATGGCAGTAGGAGAGAGACCAAAGCAAGAGCAATCACCATCGGCTATGTAAGTGGGTTGTGAAAAATAAATCAATCTGTATTTCAACTGGCTGAACAACACTGACCACAGCAACAGATCCAAGCTTTAAAGCCCTCAAATGCCAATGGCAAACGACTCTCCTTTCAACCCCAGGTCCCGGTTGAAAGAGCAGAGCTAAATCAAGTGAAGATGGCAGTTATTAGTGCCGAAGCCACTTGCTAGAATGCAGTCTTCAATTTACTGCTGTTTGCGGCAAAGTGAAGCACTGAGAAAGTTCTCTCAGTTGACAAGAGAAAATGTTTCATTTATGGACACACACTGGGATACAGCAGGACAAATGGGGTGGCCTGGTTGTGTGATTTCAAAAGTGTAGTGCTAGGGCAAGGCACGGAGAGCAGGAGAGAATCGAGGCTATAAGGTAAACGCGCCCACACACACAAAGTTAGAACTAGGAGAGGAACTAAAGCAAAGGCAGAGATTAAGGAGAAAATAAAGAGAAACGAATACAGCACAGTGAAAAGAGGAAGGTGAAACCCACTGAGTGAGCTTTCAAGTTCATGAAGAACAGTAGGGAAGCAGGTAGCAGCCAGCAAGTTCAGAAAGAGAGCGCAAGGATGAGGTAAGAGAGACCAACTCCCCACTAAGTTGTAGCAAAGCTTTTTCATTGGACTAAAAATAAAGGGCTTTGAAGAACAAAGGTCTCCTCCTCAGGAAACAATGCAGCCCATACAAGAGGCCAAGGATAAATAGGCCAAGGGAGAATGGATCTTTCCAAACTTAACTTTGTAAAGTTGCAGAGAGTCCAGACTCGATGGAAGCACTGTCCCAGTTTGTCCCACTGCTTTAAGACAATTAGCAAGGATACCACTGGACACAGCACAATGCCAGACAGACTCATGGTCAGGCAAATCCTCCCCTTTCCGATGCAGAACCAAACAGGATGATGGTACAAGAGAGCAGACATCACCGTGGATTGCCTTGTATCACGTCTTACTCCAGATCTTAGCTTACAGCCCAGTGGAAATCACAAAGGTCAACTGACTTACATGAAGATGCTCTCAGCCCACTCCCCACTGAGAGAAGGGAGGCAGAACAGACCAGGAGGATGAGGCTCCACAGCTACCCAGACAGTTCTAGTCTCTGTTGGGCTAGGTTTTCAAGAGAGCTCAGCTCCGGTGAGACACCCAAATAAGAGTCAGGTTTTCGAAGGTACGCAGCACCCAGAAACTTGCTGTGACACCCAGCATGCTGGGTGCTTTTGAAGATCTGGCTCACTGTGTCCCATCAAGATGGCTTTTCAGCATTTTGGCCCTGTCTCAGCAAATAAAAAAGACTTACCTGTTAACAGGGAGATTTTCAAAGGCACAGATGGGAGTTAGGGACCCAGCTCCCATTGACATCCAGTGGGTGGGAGCACTTTACTGCCCTTTGCACCTTTGAAAATCTCCCCCTTCTGCTCTCCAGTTTCAAGCAGTGCTGACTGGTGGAAAAGTCACACTTGCCAGCACTCTGAACCGGCAATGTGACAAGACTGTCTACGTCTGCGTCAGTCTACAAACTCCATTCTGGTGTGTGAAAGTCCCCTTGTGATTGACAAACTGTGCTGTGCTTCATTTTGACAACTTAAAGGTGCAGGAAGGGTAAGCAACATTCCTAAGGTCACATAGGGTGACTATGGCAGAAGCAGGCACTGAACCCAGGTTTTCTGAATCCTAGTCCAGCAGTCTAACCAGAAGACTATTTTACCTCTTCAAGTGGTTCCCTACACTGTACACTACACCCTTCATGCAACTTCTGTAGTGAGGTGACTACAAGGCCCAGCCTCATTCACAACACACCGTACAATGGGTATGACTGGCTTTCAACGGCCCTAGCAATTTTTAAATAATGTGCGGGGGAGGGGGGCAGGACAATAGCTTGCATAGACGCCATTTTAGGTCACGTGCATATTTTCAAGACCTCATTTACACATTAGTTGCTAGATCAAAACATAACCTTGGAAAGCTCATATTCAACATACCCTGCCTGCTCTCAGTAAGCAGAACCACCACACCCTGAAGGTCAGCAAAACTCGGGTTCCGGGGGATCGGCCAAGGCGGCAAGCCTAGGACCCTCCACATCAAATGCCTTTGCGTCTGGCTCTCAAAAGTTCAAATCTGCAGAAGCAGTCAGCAGAAGTGCAGCTATTGGGACAGAGCACAGGGGGAAAAGTAGCCTCTTGGGTAGGAAGGTCCCAGACCATATGAGTCTCAGTTGCCTCCGTCAAAATGATTAAAATGAGAAACATAAAGGGCTGAGAAAACAGAGGAACTGAAAGGGAGGTGCAGGCTGTCTGTCCATGTTACAGTGAGACTCTGACCGAGTGGTTTGACAGAAAAGATTTGAACAAATTGATTCTTCAAAAGAAAAGCAGGATCTAAGTTCTCCCTGACCTCTGAATACTTCCTATTAATTCAAAGTTGAGTTACATAAACTCTTAATTACAAAGAAGGAATGTCACCTTTCTTTTGGTAGTCCTTTCACGCCATGCAGTCAGCACCCAGGCATTCAAAAGCCTGTATACAACGTTAATCTACCTGCTGTGCTACTCTGTGAATTCCCGAGTAACAGCACCATTCAAAAATTCAGACGCTAATACATAATCAGCTCTGGATGCAAGATTTATGAAGGAGGAATATTCATCACTGTAGAAGTCTGCAGATAAACCTGGAGGGAGAAGAATCAATTGTGAATTTCACTCTAGGTTGCAGAATTCTCATTGCTCTGTGTTACTGATTAGGATACGTGTCCACTGACCTCTGTTCATGGCACTGTATCATACTGTCAGCACTTTCCCTTTTATATTCTAAACGTTTACAGTCTAGTAATCCAACAAACTAGCAATCCTATTTTGCCTTCAGCATTTTGTGTTACCTCACACTTGCATATGTCTGCCTCAAATGGAGGCTTTAAATTTTAATACAGAGACACTGAAAGCAGCACACTCTAGCTGAATGTACAATAGTTCAGTGAAAAGTGGAGAGGAGCGGATGGTTTAGAGGATTGGTAATTGGACATGCCACCTTCACGTCAAGGCCAGTTCTGATTTAACCTGGTAGTGGATGAAATTACTATACCTGTACTGACTTCCAGGTGCAATTTAAGATGTTGCTGATCTACAGAGCACAGAATGGTTAGAGCCCTGACTAAGTGAGAGATCCCCAGTTTCCTTATGCACCAGACGGAGTCAGTTATCTACCTATGGTACTTACATGGCCTTTGTGATGATGTGGAATTGTTATATATTAATCTATGGCTATTGATGGGCAGTAAACGTGAGGTAAAGTTAATGTGTAACTATTGTGGGTTATTAGAATTTTCTGTAGGACTGTGGTGACCTAACTTAATGGGGGGCGGGGGAGGGGGGAAGCAAACAAGAAGACTACAGAGGTCTGGATAAGAACACCCAAGCACATGCCTGAAAGACGATGAGGCAACCTGTTAGTTTCAAGTATCCTGTCTCTGACAAAGTCGTAAACCTTGTTTTGCCAGAGCTGAAAGTTACTAGATCAAAGGCCTAACAAACAGTTACAATTGTCTTGATTTCTGCAAAGGGGGACACTAAGGATTATATTTTAAGGAAGTTTTAAGGAAAAAACTAACAGTAAAAAAATGGCAAAGGATAAGCAAGAACTAGCAAGAATTGACTAGGACTGACTGCAAATGTGAATCTGTAGCACAAGCATACACCTAAGGCCAGCTTCCATTTTCATGTAAGGCGATGCGAGTTTTGGAAGGGACTGCATTGGGAGAAGGGTTTAACTCTGAAGGATGTGTCACATATCCGGGCTTGACCTGCTTCCACTGAATTCAATGGCAAAATTACCATTTTTTTGAGTTGTTTTGTACAGAAGTAATACTGTTAATATAAGAAAAGAGGTACCAACATCCCAGAAAGATGAAGACAATAAAAATCCCACGAGACTAAATCAACATACATGGAAGCAGATTGCTCACTGGACTAGGTGCCAGGAGACCAGGGCTCTATACTCAGCTCTGCCACCAACTTGCTGTGTAACCTTTGCTAAGTCACTCACCTTTCTGTGCCTGCCCCCTCCTACCCTTTGACTTGTCTATTTAGACTGTAAGCACTTTGGGGAAGGGATTGTGTCTCACTGTGTGTCTATATAGCACCCATCTCAGAGGGTGCATTTAAGACAAACACTTGCCAGGCATTATTACTTTACTGGTGTCATCTTGAGGTTTAAGATGCGCAAATCATCATTCATTCCACTGGAGATCGAGATCCATCCTCAGCCTCACAAAGTTACTGACAAATTTAAGGCACTTCTTGCATTTAAAGAGAGAAACAAAATCTCCTCTCATAACTTTTCCAGCAGGATAGTAAAATGCATTGTGACAGATTAAAAACCTGGACATCTTTTCTGCATCCAGACACACAAGATATTTTTAAAGACATTTTAGTTTGAATTAGAAATGAAAAAAATCCCACATGCTCTTACAGTGCCAACCATCTTAGCCCTGTATGAACCATGAATTAGACATTAAGTCATGAAATTTCTCTGTGCTACAAAGTTTTACCAACATAGGCTAACAATAACTCATTGCTAAAGGTTGTTAGTTACAGAAGGCACAGAGAGAAGGATTCTCCATGCTCCTGGATTATTCTGATCTGTAGCACATGCATTGGCAGGTAAATGGAGGATTAGGCTCTTGACCAATATTTCCCCTATCGGTCCTTCTCTTTGAGTGCTTGATGCAGCTAGGGAGCAACAGACAGTGACATGAGAGCTGGAGTTAAGTTAAGCAGAAGTGGGGGTGGAGGGAACAACCCCAAGAGCCGAATTAGAAATTCCACCTCACTGCTCTCTTGGATTCTTACATTCCAGGCAGCACACACAAGTAAAAAGGTCTGTGTAGCAGAAGTTTTAAAACAGGGCAGCTTACGATTAATAGAAGGGGTTCTCCCTACACTTGAATGTTTCCATGCAGCTCCTGCTTGGGAACATTGTCACGGATTCCATTTTGCAAAGTGGGCTT
Source organism: Chelonoidis abingdonii (assembly GCF_003597395.2). Lineage (NCBI taxonomy): Eukaryota > Metazoa > Chordata > Testudines > Testudinidae > Chelonoidis > Chelonoidis abingdonii. The sequence goes on from NC_133781.1 coordinate 25,412,381, forward strand.
CCCTTGCCTTGTGACAAGTGAAAGAAAGCAAGATGAGCCTGAAAAGAAATCCCCAGAGCACCATCCATCTCCGAGCAGTGAGCACCGCAGACTGTACATTGTAGAGCTTGTGAGTGTGCAGAGAGGGACTCAGAGACCTGCCTTATTAAAGACAATTGCTACCACGGAGCAGCAACCTGCAGATGCTGCTGTTAGTAGTCAGCCCAACAGCAGATTACATCCCCTTTCGCCACTTAGGCCATGGCTACACTTAGAGCTGTACAGTGCTGGGAGTTACAGCTGTCTTCGTACAGCTGTGTAGGGAAAGCGCTGCAGTGTGGCCACACTGACAGCTACCAGCGCTGCAGTGTGGCCACATTTGCAGCATTTGCAGTGCTGTTGGGAGTGGTGCAGTATAGGCAGCTATCCCAGCGTTCAAGTGGCTGCAATGTGCTGTGAAAGTAGAATGAATTATATTGTGAAAATAGAAAGGATTAAAGAAATGCTGTCTGTACCTTTAAGCAAAACTGTTGGAATGCTGCAATCCAGGTGTCAGGAATACAGACATTAACATAGAACAATTGCACCATTTAAGGGCAATTGGTGAAGTATTAGCCTTAGATCAATAAGAGTTAGTAAGGAAGTAGGATATGCATGCTGTGCCCCAGGTGAATTTTACTGTTTTGCTTTCTTTGTCCCTTTGTCTAATTCCCGCTCTTTTATCTGTATAAATAAGACTGTATGGGTCTTGCATGGCCACTCACATTATCTGGGTGTTATTGGCAGAGCGCTGCGCTAATAAAACAGAGCGGTCTGACAAACTGTGAGTCCTGATTCCAACTTTGACAGTGCTTTTCAAAACGGGGGTGGAGTGGAGTGTGACAGGGAGTGTGGAGAAGACACAGAGAGTGGATTTTTGGAGCTGACACTGTGACAGCTCCCTGCCTTGCAAGTTCTAAGGACTGGAAGACACACAGCACCAACTTTCAATCATTTTAAAAGTTTCGACCCCTTCCCCCACCCCTCTCTTATTCACTAAATGAAAATTATGCACTCCTACATAGCCTTCAGACCACATAAGCAGCTGCTCCAAAAGGACCCTCCCCTCCCCTGCGGTGTTGCTTCTCTCCTCAAGCGAACAGCTGTGAACATTCCAAAGCAATTCCCCTGCCTCCGCTCCAGCAAACAGGAGCTGTGTTTGTTTTTTAGATAAGCAGCTCCGGGAGCCCGGGAGTTCACAACAAACCGGAAGAGTGGCTGAACAGACATTCTGGGATACCTCCGAATACCTCGGAGGCCAATTACAGCGCTTTTGGTGGCCACACTTGCGGAGCAGCGCTGCATCACCAGCGCTGCGATCCTTATACCCGAGGCAGAGCAGGAGTACAACCAGCGCTGCAGCTAGGGAGATGTAGCGCTGTATGTGCCCTGCAAGTGTGGACGGTGAGTAAGTTGCAGTGCTGGTGGTGGGTTTACAGCGCTGCAACTCTCCAGTGTAGCCAAGCCCTTAGAAACCAGCCTTGCCACAAACTCACTGAGCATGGAAATGGTATCCGAATTAAACCAGCCCTAAAAACCCAGCCATAACATCATCCTGATTATGACAGGGGTCAAGACTAATCATTTGGTGAGGATTTCTCCCTCTCGCTTTGCTTCATGTCCCCAATTAACTTTCACTGGAACGCATCCTAACTGCCATCATCGGTTATCCAGTTTGAGTGCGATTCTGAAGCACAGATAGATGAATGTACCACGGCTCTTTTGATGTATTCAAACTCTGTGCTTCCTATGACTTCAGCAAGATTCATTACAACCTCCTGGGCTGAATTGCTAATGTCCCAGGAGACACCTGCGCCCCTGATGCAAATAATGATTAAAACAGGCAGTGGACTTTGGAAATGTTCATATCCCCCAAAATACACAGCATCATCTGCAATAGAGGGACAGAGCCTTTGTCCACCCTTCCCACCAGACCCAAAGGGACCTGCACGGGATAACAAGCCATGCCCCCCCACCCTTGAATCTTCCACAGCAGAATCCAAGAGGAATTTGCAGGGAACAGCCAGCACTGGATATAGATGAAGGTGCAGGGAGTGAGTTAAGGCCCTCCAGTCCCCTGCATTGGTGGCAGAGGGACCCAGGCCAAGCCCCAGTATCCCTCCCTCCAGATCAGGAGCAGCAGAAGAGCCTCTGCAGCCTCCTGACACCATCGTTCATTCAGCTCTAACACTTCAACATTGAGCATCTTTTCCTTATCTGCTCTATTGCCACTGGCTGTTCCCTCTTCATCCAGTCCCCTATTAATGCCCCCTTCAGCTTCCCAGCCTCACTCCCCTTCTACCCCCCTCTGTGCCTTCTATCCCCTTCTCCTTTCCCACGCCCCTTCCCACCATAATCCTTCCTCACGTCAATCCCAACAGGTGCCACTCCAAAGCAAACCAAAACCAAAGAAACCCTAACGTCAAGTTTTCATAACACAAATAAACCCAGTTTTGAAAAAGCATATCCTCGACGGCTAGCACTAGCATGGCGTGTGCCTGTCACCACCCAGACCTTTGCTCTTTGTGCTTGGAAAACACGTAGCACATTTTGGGCACAACCTGAATATAAATATTACAGAAGAATCTGCCCTTTCAGGGTAACTAATTTTCAGGCTCATGGCTGCAGGCAGAGGAGGGGACCCAAACTGATCAGAAACTGTGAGGCTGAACTAGCACGAACAAATCATTCCAGCACAGCAAGAAGCGAAGCAAAAACTGTTCCCATCCCTCTGCCTGTCTGTAGGTACACAAGGGCTGATCTCATTCACACACCTGGCAGATGCTTTGGCAGAAAGAGTGATGAGAACATTTGGCAAGCCTGACGTTTTCTTGCTCCTTTACTGCAGTGCCTGGTATGGACATGCTTTCTTTGGACATCACAGCAGGAAATCTTGCCCCTACCTCTCCTCTCTATTTTCCTTGGATAAACACACTTCCTCTGGCCAGTTAAATCCCACTTGTGCTGACAAATTTCCCTCCTCCTCCTCTGGCCTGTAAGTGCAAATCATTGATGGAAGGATACTTTCCCATCTTGTGCTTTTCTGGCTGATTGCTCCTCCCAGATCCCAGGGCTACAGCTACTAGACAGCAGGACCCTCTGTACAAGCACTTCCATGCCATGCAGGTGGATTGCAACATGGTTCACTGCTAGCCAACTGGCATACACAGTATGCGTGTCACCTCCCTTCCCCCTGCTTGCCAAAGCTGTGAGAATCCTGACCTGAGGTCACACTTCTCTCCCCTATGGCAACATATTATTCCATCAGCTGACTCACAATGCTGAACCCTCAGGAGATCAATGCATAACTAGTTTCTGGTGAATCCACTACGTAAAACTTCAGGCCAACCCAATATAACAAGAACACAATTTGGCACAAGTACTTTTGCCATCTATGTAACTGGGGAGAATCACTCGTTAAAGAAGATGTTTTTCATGCTGAGCTGAAGGCCACTGGAAGAAGAATGTTTAATATTGCACAATTAGCTTTTACTATGGATGTCATCTCCCGCTCTTTCTCTAACTAGCAGGTATGCAGGGGAAAACTAAGATTGCAACAGCTGGTTTTGGCTCTGTTTTGAGACAAATTGTTCTTCCTTTCATCATTGGTGATTACTTCCTAGCACCTGGGTTTTTAACTAATGGCTGTGTGAACTAATGAATTCTCATTTGCTTCTGTGAATGCCACATTATAGTTCAACCTCCTTATTGAATGTAACCTTGTGGCTTTGGACATGCATTTTTGCAGCAGGACCTTGACACCTAGTGGACAGACTGTACCTGGGAAGCTCTGACAAAGCAGTCAAGGGATCAACACTGCATGTACGCGGGGTGACCAGACAGCAAGCATGACAAACAGGGACGGGGGGAGTAACTGGGTCCTATATAAGACAAAGCCCCCAATATTGGGATGTCTGGTCACCCTAAACTTATGTCTTTACAACTTATTTGTGTGGGTTATGATAAGATTCTTAGTATTTATTCTATTTCGGTCAACTCTGTGGCAAAAAGTATTACAATGTACTGTACATGTATGTAGATAGTGGCCAAATTCTACGGTAGATCAATAAGTTATTTCCCTTCCTTATCTTATATTCCAAAGTTGACGCTGAAGCTGCAAGTTTCCTGGTATGGACTGTGCCAGATGGGGAATCATTCAGCTCAATGAATATATTCAACAGCTACAGTAGAGCTACAAGGAATTGGAGAAATAAACATAAAAACGTGTCTGACTCCTGGCCATCAAGCTGAACAGCTGCGCATCAAGCGCTGGCAGATAAAGGAAATGGCTTGGGAACCTGCTCATTCCTTATTCTGCATGTTTAACAATCCCAGAAAGCCCCCAGGGCCAAACCTTGCTCATGTAAATATTCTTACTCAAGTCAATGGAGAGATGTGCATGAGAAAGATGGGTGGGATTTCTTCCTGAGAGCATTTACACTGCTGGTGCAAAGCATCCCTAAAGCACCTCTAACTGGCTATGAAAGGACCGGCAGTGGTGCCACCCCAGGATATGTCTACATTTAAAAGGATGCAGCAGCACAGCTGCTGCACTTCAGTATAGACACTCACTACAGCAAAGGGACAGGTTCTCCCATCACCACAGCTAATTCATTTCCCTGAGAGGCCATAGCAGTCTCCCCTGGGGGTTAGAGGTTGGCTTAGCTACGTCTCTCAGGAGCGTGGATTTTTCACACCCATGAGAGATGTAGCTATGTCGATGTCAATTTCCAGGGCAGACCAGCCCCCAGTGCAGTGGTCCCTATGCCATGCCCCACTATTTGTGTAAGGAATGTGGCTGGAAGGAAGGGAATGCAACCAGGGCTCTTTAGTGGGGTGGTTACCCGCCCCTGCCCTGCGGGGCTAAAAACAGCCCAGGTGAGGGCTGTGGCTGGGGCAAGAAGCCTGGGCTGATTGGGGGAAAGTAGGCTCAGCCGGGGCCATGCCCCAATCAGGCCCAGCTGGCCCCTATAAAAAGTTGTGAGCCAGAGGTCCAGGCAGACTCCTCCTGCCTGTAGAGGGAGAAGGGCCTGGCTGCAGGGAGCGAAAGACAGGATACCTGAGTGGAGCAGGACTGGGGAAAGGCAGAGGAGCTGGGGAGCTCCAGCCTGGAAAGCTCCAGGCTGCGGCCTCGCATAAGGCCAACAGGTACTGGGGGTTGCAGAGAGCAGCCCAGGAGTAGGCAAAGGCAGCATATCCAAACCCAGCCTTGCTAGTGATGAGTAGGCTGATACTGCAGTCTGCCCCAGAGCGTAGGGGCTAGACAATGACTGGCAGTAGCCTGATACTGAGGCGAGGTGGGGATAGTGGGTGGGGGTTTCCTGGGGAGGGGAGACCCTGAGAGAAAGGAGTTACTGCCAGGGGGCAACACCTCAGCTAACAGGGCACCAGAGTCCAGGGAGGGACACGGGGGCCAAGCGGCAGTGGATCATTGGCCTGCAGAGGGCGCTCTGGAGGCTGGAGAGCTAATTCCTGGAAAAAACCAGCAGGAGGCGCTGCAGGGGTGATTCCACTCTCTTATAGGCTCCCTTCTGCCCAGCAGATCCTTCACTACCATATCAGCTCCTTGGGGGAACTGGCAGTGGATCATTATTATTACTTATTATTTGTATTCTCGTTGTTCCTAGGAGTCCCGGACATGTATTAGGACACTGTGCTAGGCACTGCCCAAATACAAAACAGAAAAGACAGTTCCTGCCCCGAAGGATGAAAGTAAGAACAGTCATTAGTAAAAAGCAACTCTCTCATCCTCTTCAGCTACAGTCTGTACCCTTTGCCTGCTATGGGCCTCGGAACTATTCCATTATTCTTCCGACCTAGTTAGAGCACAGTTGATGTAGAAAGTGATTGCAGTGGACTTGAGTTCAACCTACATCATGGTGCAACAGCATGAAGCAGCCCACTAGTTGTTGAACAGCAGCACATTAGTTAAAATTAAACCAAAATATGTTCTTTGTGAATTCAAAAGGAAGACATGGAAACAAAAGGCACTTCACCCAAAGAGGGCTAATATGTTAATATTCCTTCAGCAGGGCTTTCTTCAGAGTGTCAGATAATTCTTTCCCATTGTTAGCCCTTACAAAGGCATATAGCAACTAAAAGAAAAAATAGCTTTTAACACACCTGCGAAAACTGGGGGTACTTTTAGTTTCCTCACTGTGCTTTTTGATTGAGAGAACCACTAAACCTCTCTCAGCAAGGCATGGGAATGGATGTTAACCATTAATGAGGGCAGTGTCGTGGCAAACCAGACAAGAGCTCCATGTAAAGCAAACAAGTTCCCCGTTGCTGCTCACCGGAGAACGGTTCGATTGTATTTAGGTTAGAAAAAGGGGTCTCCACTGGGTCTGAAAAAAGTGGCTGCAAAAGATGCTAAAAATGTCAACCTTAAGGGGTGGATAGTTTTCAAAATGTTGAACAACTAGTCAGCAGTCCCCTGTATGCAAAATCCCCCTCTAGCTAACTCACAGGATGGCTAAAATATCAGCTTTTATAGCTCACCATACTTTCCGTGGATTTTAATAACCACGGTTTGCAGAAGAGAAGACAGATTCCATGTCTCAGTTCACTTGTTCATATGGCAATACGTGGTCTAATATTTTTGTTTATACTTCATTTAACAAGCAGGTCAGGTGTTTTCCATGTTGCCTCACTTGAATTCACATTATCTTCTCCAGCTGCAGTGCATGTTGTCTGTTACCCTCTCACTTTCCTGGGTACCGTAGGTTTTTATTATCTACTGCACCTCACTTTTTCATACCAAGACTTCATTACTGCTGTGAATCAGTGTTAGCACTGAGACAAGATAGGTGACGTAATATCTTTTTTTGGATCAACTTCTGTTGGTGGAAGGTACAAGCTTTGATTGTTAGCATTGCTGCGTCTACAGGGATTAAACGAATCTGGAAGCTCTTTTTTTCTTCCCAGCGGGCAATGTCTCATGAAAACAACCGAACACACGTATACCCTTCCCATGTAGGCTTGGGAAGCACAGGCTGACTTTATTGAAGTGATAGAACTGAGATTCTAAAGCCAAGGGGCCCAATCCCCAGCTGGCATAGATTGTTGTAGCTCCATTGACTTCAGCGAAGTGCAACAATTTATCTACGTTCAAGCTGAGAATCTGGCTCAAAGTTCTTAGTCAAGGAAACCCAGTATAAACTGCAAATTGTTTTGCTAGCAGAGTTCGCCAAATCAATCACTTGACCAACTCCTATTTTCTTGTAACGACTTTATAAGTTTAACAAGTTGAAGCCAACAAGACTGGGATATAGAAAACAAAAGTACAAATGAATGTCCTTACTGACAGAGAAAGAATGAGAAAAACAAAAGCAGAGAGCTAATAAATTCATTAACAGATTTAAAATTTAGTGGGGGAGTTTATTAACTGGCACATTCCAATAATTGATCCACCAACGCCAGTTGAATAAGTGAGGGAAGAGTTGTACAGTCCCAGGGATTTAACACTGCACTTGTCCTGCAGGAAGGAGCACACAGTTCTTTTTAAGCAGAAACTCAGTGTTATTCAATGGCATTCATCCTGCAGGATCGATGTAATTCCTCGGCTACAGGAGTTAAAGCTCCTAACCAGTCTAAATCACAAACAATCTCTCTTTTGGGACTAATCCTGCAGTCAAATTCTCACTGAAGACTGTAACTGTTTAGTGTGATAAAAGACTGCACAATCCAGGCGCTGGAACATCTGTTTGATAGTGTTAAAACTAAAGGGAAGAAAGAAGTTACCAAGAAGTAATTACAGCTGGATGGAAAAAACCAACATAAAAACAAGAAAGCGGCCTCAGAAGCCGTACATGTTATTTCATCACAAATCACCTCTTCTTTAACTAGGACCCAGCATCTCATTTTGTTAAGAATTAAAAGAGGGAAGACGGCTCTGAGGATTGGAAGGCACTTCAGTATTCTGGCCTTATCTAGACTAGATTAAAAGGTATGTTGTTAGAATGCATTCGCTAACACATTCTGACACATTTGATAATTCATTATAGCTAAGACCCCACACTGCTGGTTACGCAAGTTAAACTGGTTGAGATAAAGTGTGGGGGAGAGCCTAACCTTTAACTTGTGTTAAAGTCTACACTGTCTTGTTGGCATAGGATTTTTCAGACATGGTCTTGTACACACACACACACGTCGTACCACTTTAACTATAATGGCATAGCTAAAGTGGTACAACCCCTTAGTGCAGATGCAATTATACCAGTACAAAAGTGTGGATACTGGTGATTATTCTTCATATGGGAAGGGGATAAAACATAGCAATGTAAAGCATTTTATACACATTGTCCACACGAGGGGTTGTATCAGTAGGAGTTAACCCCCCCCCCCCCACACACACACAGTTATACCAATACAAACACCGTGCATACACCAGTTAGAACAAGCTACACCTTCAGTCTTTATACTTTAGGCCTGCTGAAAACTATCAGCTAATAAGATAAGACTTCAATAGCCTTTATCCAATCATCACACCCCTTTCTCTCAGCATCACACACAGAATTTCCTCAAAATGAATTAATTCACTATATCATTTTTTCTCCAAAAACATTAGGAAATAAACAATTAGGTCACGTAACGGTTTGACTTTCATGGGCAGGTATAGGAGGCCCTATGCTCACTTAAGATCAGCTTTGATATGCAGCCCAATGCTGCACCTCCTGGACAGCCCAGTAAATTACCTTAGATGGATGTCTAAGCTTTCTGGCTTTCACATCAAAGTACATAACATAAATCACATACCATTGTGATCGCTCCTCCCCCCACCTATTCCTCTGTCCTTCCTTGTTGTAGCCTGGCCCTATTCGATGCACTATTTTACAGCTGGGTATTTTAAATATGAGCTCGCGTCTGAGAATGAGAAGAAATGGCAATGCATTTAGCAGTTACTAGACAATGGTTGGCCAACCAGTGGCTAACATGGCAATTAGCATCTCATCTGCAGGAGTAGTTAATGGCTATCAAAGCCACAGAAGAAACCTAATCTCAAACGAGTGTTTTCCTGGAGGGGCCCTGTACACTCTTGATATGTTCCAGCCGCCCATGTTCTATAACGCTGCCTTTGTTACCATCACACTGAAGCTGCCTGTCGTTCCTTGGTTCCACTGCTGTTGTCTTGCCCACAGTGTTACATTTATACTGCTTCTTACAGCTTCTTAACACCCTTCCCCCATTGCTCTGTCCCTGATGCTGTGTCACATGGTAACACCTTCCCACTCACCAAACTGGCAGGGCTGAAACAGAGGGGACAAAAGCCACCTGTTATAACACAGCGATCCAGAGTTATTCCCAGGCGGATTTGTTTTTCACAGTTAGCTATGGTTCAAATGAAGTCTTATGTCAGATGGGCACATGGAGAGGTGAGGCAAAAAGGTGGCCTGCACACCTCTGCATACTGGAGTAGTAGATACTGCAGGTTTTGCCTCAACCTCCTTCACATGCTTCAGTTTTCCATGCCATCACCATTCCTATCTCTATCCCCCCAGCTGTCAGCTCCCCCTGCCACACACACTTGTCCTGATTCAGCTGCTCTCTGGGCACTGGACAAAGGGCAGAGAAAGGGAAGTGGCTTTAGTGAGGCTTCCCCCAGTGTCCATTAAGAGTTTGTGCTTTCTCAGGAAAAGAACAAGCATATTGTGCAGGGGCAGCAGAATCTGCTTTCAGCCTGGACTCTGCTCACACCACAGAGCACAGAGATGCTGCCCGGACCATCAAGCCAAAAGAAATATTTCCAACGCCAAGTCCCAAAATAACTGAACCTCAAGGATGGACTCAACGTTCCCTCTTTGTTAGTGACAAAGTGCCATTCTCCGCAATGCTGAGAGCAAGAAGGCGAGGTCTCTGCTCTCCTCATTCGCTAGCTCCCTCCAAAGTCCCTGTGCAGAAGAGCCCAGGGGATGCGTGAAGTATTTTCTTCCCAGGGCAGACCAGGGAGCTCTCCCCAAAGCACAGCTCCCAAGTGCTGATCTCCAAATACCATGAGGCAGAGGGTTCCTATGCTTGGATTTTCTGCATGGGTCGGTGTGTGCATTTCAAACACCCCTCCTGCCGAAACCCTCTGCCTCCAGACAATGAAATCTGTGCGTGCACGGGCGTTTGCACACGGGCGTTTGCACAATGGCCTTTTCTCCATCCCCTGCACGCGCAGACACACACACACACACACACACACACACACAGAGCCACCCCCTCCCCCGCCCCTCGCGATTAAGAGAAGAAAAGCGGCTCTTACCTTTGGACTGCAGCAGGCGACCCCCACGATCCCACCACCCCTTTGTGATCTGAGCTCCGCGGAACTTAACACGACTCCGGGCCCCTGGCAGCTTCCAGGCTCCGCACAAGGGGCGAGAAGGACGCGCTCAGACGCAGCAGCGCTGGGGAGCGGGGCCGGATTGGGCTGGGGGGATCGACCACTGGAAAGAGGCGGCGTGTGTGAGCTCTCTGCGGCTCCAGCGCTGGGTTTTATCCTCCTTCCTCCACCGCTGCAGGGGAGGGAGAGCCCCAGCGAGGCTTGGAAGGGAGGAGAGAGGAATCACATGGTGTTAGGGGCATGTACTTGCGGGAGGAGGGGGGGCAATCCCTGACCCCCACTGGTCATCCTCCCCCGCCCCCTCCGCTGGGGCCAGCAGCTGACAACTCCCCAAGATCAACCGACTGCAGAAAAGTCGCTGAGGAGGCATTTATGGAGGCTGCATGGAGCCATACAGCCCTTCCCTGGCTGGTGAGCTGAGTGCTTGGTTCGGCCCTTCCCTCTGCTCCCCTGAACACACAGCACAGAGCAGGGAACTCACACGGGGACGTTATCCCTTCTACGGATCCCAAGGGAATTTAGGTGCTGAAGTCCTGTGGGCTCCTTGGAAATTCCAGCCTGTACACGCTAGCACCTTCCATCCCGAAAGACTTTCCCAACTATCCATACAGGGACCACTTCTCACATCACAGATGCAGCTACTTCTGGGGCGGAACCCTGCAGCGGTTGAACCGCTCATGAACACTGCCCTGCAGTTGGTGGCAGGAAATTGTTTAGGCCAGCAAGAGATTCTCCCTTTGTAACCTAGTTAGTGGGTATTTTTACCATGCAGGTTTCAGAGCTATTCACGATGTTGTGTAGAAGGCCAAGTCTACACTTAAAAATCAGATCAATCGAGCTGTGTCACTCAAGACTGTGAAAAAGTTTCCACCCCGTGTAATGTAGTTAGGCCAACTTAACCCCCTGCATAGATGCAGCTAGACTGGTAGAAGAATTCTTTCATCAACCCAGCTACTGCCTCTCGGGGAGATGGATTAACTACACATCAACACAAAACCCCCTTCCAAGGATGTAGGAAGCATCTACACTACAAGCAGCACAGCTGCAGCACTGTCCTGCTGTAGTATAGATATACCCTAAGACACCTGGAAAAAGGTGGGGTGAAACTCACCTCTGACTTGATGCAGCCAGACACAGCACAACTTTCCTGGTAAAGCATCTTTCACCCACAGCATGCCTCAAAAATGCATAATAGGGTTAAAGCAGCAGAGAGTCCTGTGGCACCTTATAGACTAACAGACGTTTTGGAGCATGAGTTTTTGTGGGTGAATACCCGTGAAACTTCCACTACATGCATCCGATGAAGTGGGTATTCACCCACGAAAGCTCATGCTCCAAAAATCTGTTAGTCTATAAGGTGCCACAGAACTCTTTGCTGTTTTTACAGATCCAAACTAACACGGCTACCCCTCTGATACATAATAGGGTTAAACATACACAGTTACAAATGCAAAGGAAAACCACCACAGATAACGGGGGGAGGAAGGAGGGGAGTGGAACAGAGAGGCATAAAGCTTCCAGGAGAAAAAAGAAGCTTCCAGTTGAGATTTAAAATGAGATGGAGAATCACAGGCAAGCTATTTCAGGGGCTGCAGAGGAGAAGGTGCTTGCACTAAGATTGGTAAGAGTGCAAGGGCAGGACACAGAAGGGAGACAGAGAGCGAGCAAAGGGGACACATTCAGACTAACTCCTCTGAAAACCACTGAGGCACAGAGTTGCTAAGTGACTCCCCAAAGTCACAGAAAGGGTCCATAGCAGAGCCAGGAATAGAATCCAGTCAACTGGGCCATGTGCTTGGGATATGACTAAAAACATGTGGTATTGGTATCAGAGATTCTTAGGCTACAATCCAATCTCTAAGCAAGTTGGATAAATTACAGTAATTGTGCAGCAGGTCCTTTCAGCTTGGCTACAGCAAATATCAGGATATGGATGAAGTCTCTAGTGGATTAAACTTTTGATTTGTTTGATATTTCTAAATGCAGAAATGACTCTCTGAAAGGACTCTCAGCATCTAAATACTGTGACTTTAAATGTTTCTGTTTCAGCAGCATTGGCAGCAGAATGCCAGGCATAGGCAAGAGCCCTTATTAAATAGTAATGGAGTCAATGCACTGAAGATACATTCAGTTTGGCAGCTTTAAATACCAGGCACTAGAGAGGAGATTTCCCAGTACAAAAATAACAGCAGCAACTAATTAATTAATTATTGTGTGATCACCTTGGCTCCATCTTTCAAATAAATATTGGATCACCATTTCCCTCCTACATTATTCACACATGCCTCAAAGTATTTCATGGATTTCTGGTGATTTGGTTCAGAGTCCAGGCTTGCAGCCTGAAAAGATAATGATCCATTAGCAATCTCTTAGTAATTTTACAAGAGATCATCCAAAATATGTTAGGCATATGATGCTCAGCTGGTGTTGACTGGCTGAAGTCAATGGATCTATGCTGATTTGCATCTGCTGAGGATCTGGCTAATTTACTCCTGGGGGAATTCTGCATCACTGTGAGTGTGCAGAATTCATGTCCCCCACAGATATCTTTGCTTCCCCACAGAAAAATGACTTCTGATCGGAAAGCAAAGGGAAGCCACAAGAGTGGTGTCACACACACACACACACACACACACACGTACATACGTTCCTGGCAGCTCAAGCAAGTTGGTTCAGGCACCTGGACCAACCAGTAGAGAGATAAATCACCATCAGGGGAGGGAGCAGTGTAGTCGTGTGTCCCTTTTGCTCACTACTGCAGCACACTTAGCATGAAGGGGCAGGGCTTTGGGGTGTTTCTGAGGTGGGTGTGGGGCAGGCTCTGTCCCGTCAGGCAGAGCAGAATGTAGCAGCCTGCCTGCTTAGTGAACTGTTCCCATTGTCTTTGTTAATTCCCCCAGGAGTATAAAACAAGTGTAAAAGTTTTAAGGCTCCTTTACATTGCCAGAGTGGTGTAAAGAACAGTATAGCCTTATAAATGCTCATGGTGCTTTCAGGGCCGGCTCTAGGTTTTTGCCACCCCAAACAAAAAAAAAATTTGGCTGCCCCTACACTCCACCAGTGCCCTCCCCCACCTGCACTCCCTGCCGCTCCAGCCCTGGGCTCCCCTCCAACAGTGCTGACTCCGCCCACTCCCCCCTCACCTCCAGCTGATCCAGCGCTGGCAAGGTCAGGATAAGCAGCGGGGCTTCCGGGCTGTGCCTCAGTCCAGGGTCCCTCCAGCCGGGGCTCCCACTTCCAGGACCAGCCAGGACCCAGGAGGCCAGAGTCAGGAGGGCAGAGCCAGGGGGACTGCTCTGGCAGGGGCCTGAGGAGCCAGGGTAGGGCAGCCCCAGAGGAAGTGGAGCCCCGGAGAGCGGGACACGGCCTGGGCCCTGCACGGCAGCTCCCCACCCTCTATGGCCCCGCTGCTGCTGCAGCCCCTGGGTGGCTCAGGCGGCTTTGCCCAGCCCCGGACGCGGCATAATAAATTACTGAAATAATTGAAACCAGAGTGATTATATTGTGTTATTCTGATGCAGAATTTTATAATATTGTGCACAGAGTTTTAATTTTTTTGGCACAGAATTCCCCCAGGCGTACTAATTGTGTTTTACTTTGGGGCATATGTCTAATATAAGGCTGAGAGTTGAGTGTTAGCCCTGAGTTGTTCATGCAGTCATATGGCACTGGTTTACATGCTACAGCCCTGCAATCAGATCCACGCAGACAGAAACCTGAACCCGTATGGGCTCCCAACTGACAATATATGTGCATCAAGTTACTCATGTCTGCAAGTTTTTGCAGGATTGGACCTGAAATTTGTTCTTTCATATAATATTATGGTGATACAATAATAGGTTCAGTCTGTTTTTCTCTGCTATAGTCCAGACCTTTAAGGATAAACCATTCACAGCCTTAGCTCTCTTAGTTTATCCCTGCATCATTTCACAAAACAAAACCAAAACATAACAAAACAAAACAGGGCTGGAGCACCTACAGGAAAAAAAAATAGCAGGTGCTCAGCACCCACCGGTGGGCCCCCAGCAATCAGCTCCTTCCCCTCCCCCCAAGGATCAGCTGTTCAGTGGCGGGCAGGAGGCACTGGGGCTGGGGGAGGAGCAGGGGCAGGAAGAGGTGGAGTGGGGGGGTGCACTCGGGGAGGGGTTAGAATGGGTTGGGAAGAGGTGGGATGTGGCAGAGTCGGGGTAGGGCCTAGGGTGGAGCGGGGAGGTGAGCGCCCCCCCCAGGAAATCAGAAAGTCAGTGCCTCTGAATGGGCGTGTTACCACTGACTTCAGTGGGAGCAGGGTCGGGCTATGTGTTCTTCAAAACAGCACCCTAACTTCTTTGCACATGGCCACATTTTGAAATGGACATGAGTCTGGAGGCAGCTAATCTACAGTAAATCACATTAAATCCAAAAAGGGTACGGGGGCAGGCCACAGATAGGCTTCATCTTGTTTCAATCAAACCTGAATTATTTTAATATGGTAATTGGCTTAGCTTTTATTTTTTTTTAAAATACAAGTGTCCAATTTTCTAATAAAAAGTAAACTACTGGAATAGTTGCCCGGATACTGTGCAGGATTATTCATATACAACATGAATATGGGTGTGGAGTATTTTGACAGTGACATAATTAACCATTATGGCATAAGAGGTCTCTAGCAGCCATGTGATCAATTAGAAATACCCCTTTGGGGCCTTATTCTGATGTTTTGGATATCAAGGTAAATAATTTTGGATTAACACCACGCTGGGCACGAATCTCCCTCACACTGCACCATGTGTCACTATTTAAACCAGAGCCAAGCAGAGGTAAAATGTCACCCCTCGGATTTCGTAGCATTTTACACCTTGCTAGCACTCAGTTTGCACAGGGACAAATGGCGACACAAATGCAGCCCAGTGGAAAATCAAGCCCACTGTGTAGAGCTGCTTACAAGCAATGATCACATGGTAACAAGTATTTAGTCATCTTGGGTGAAATCCTGATCCCACTGAAATCAATGGCCAAACTCCCTCTGATTATAAAGAAACACTGAGTTTGCTAGAGAAAGGCCCAAGGCCCAAATTCTGACCCATATTTGGACCCAGAAATGCATATCCGGGAAGTCCAGGGTTCCAGGCTGGGTCACTCATTACTCTACTGCCCTTGGTACTCGAGCTGCAAATACTCCTGGCTGATTTTTTCTCATATTCTGGGCCCTAAAATGGGATGCTCTGGTTAAGAAATTGAAAACTAGAGGGCCATTTGATGGTAATCTTCTTTTCCCTGGTAATACAATATGCCCATAGGACAGCTTGCTGCTGATAACAGATGCTTTGACATTTGATGCTGTGAATCTGACAGGTCTGGACAGCAGTGACACACATGGGGTCTATTCAGAGCATGGATTTTACATGATTGTAATTCAATTGGCTGAAGTGGAATTACTCTTGTTTTACTCCGGTGGAAGTGAAATCAGAATCAGGTTTTATAATAGTCTAATTCATAAAAACAGGACAAGATCAAAAAGCAAACAAAATATTTGTTAATTTCTGTGCCATATTTCTATGTCAGGACTGTGACATTGGTAGACCAGGTGCCAGTTATGTCAAGGTCCCAGGCCTCACTGAACACTTAGCTGGAAACCAGTCTTGCTTACCTGTGTGTCAACATCTAACATCTATTTTGATAATGCTAAGTTGATAAGAGTGTGTTCAGTCTTTATAAAATGCCTGTAGGATACTATATGTATTGATCTCACTTATAACCTCTATAACCCATGGTTCAAAGTCACACTGAGTGTTCGCACTGTTTATACCTATGTAATTGTGTAACTCACCAAACACGAAAAGAAGCATTGCTGAAGGTAAAGGGCTCCTCCATGGGCCACTGAAGGCAAATAAAATGTTGCGTAGCATCAGGCAGAGACTCTGTTGATCGCATTCCTAGCTCCCCACCCCCGGGAAGAAGAGACCTACACAAGGCCAGCTCTAGCAATTTCGCCGCCCCAAGCACAGCGGCACGCCGCGGGGGGGGGGGGGGGGGCGCTCTGCTGCTCGCTGGTCCCGCGGCTCTGGTGGACCTCCCGCAGGCTTCCCTGCGGGGGATCCAGTGGTCCTGCGGCTCCAGTGGACCTCCCACAGGCGTGCCTGCAGATGCTCCACCAGAGCCAAGGGACCAGTGGACCCTCCGCAGGCATGCCTGCAGGAGGTCCACCGGAGCCGCCTGCCGCCCTCCCAGCAACCGGCAGAGTGCCCCCCACAGCGTGCTGCCCCAAGCACGTGCTTGGCGCGCTGTGGCCTGGACCCGGCCCTGGACCTATACATAAACTCATCCCATCAATTTGGACTCTGGAATGAAGAGGGGAAATCCCTGAAAAGGAGAAATTGAATCTCTTCTATGCGGTCTAGATTCTGATGGGCAAAGAGTCCTAAACATAAGCAGAGAGATCCCCATGCTGTTCGGCACAGGTTCGCCTTGAAAGACACTTTGAACTGACAGATTACTACAACTCTGTCACCTTTTGAATTGCCAACTGTAACTCACTTGTGTAGGCACACTTACTTGCTTTAACTTTAAATAACTCATTTGGTTTTCCTAGTTGATAAACTTTTAGTTAGTTTATGATAGGATTGGCTACAGGAGTTGTCTTTAGTGTGAGATCTAAAGTACAAATTGATCAGAGGAAGTGACTGGTCTCTTGGGACTGGAAGCAACTTGAATATTTTCCCAATACACACCCAGCCTTCCAGCACCCGCCAAATACCACCTCCCACTACACACAGACCCCTCCAGCATCCCCCAAACTTCCCCTCCCAGTACACACACATCCCTCAAGTACTCCCCAAATACCATCTCCAAGTACACACACATCCCTCCCAGCACCCCCCCAATACCACCTCCCAATACACACACATACCTCTCCAGCACCCCGCAAACATTCCCTTCCAGTAGACACACACAAACCTCCAGCTCTCCCCGAATACCCCCTCCAGCACCCTCCAACTGTTCCCCCCTCTTCCTCTATTTGGGAACTTGAAATACGGTAACCCTGCGGCTGTTCCCACTCCGAGCTGCGCACCCCATGACTGTCGGTGCCCAGGGATCATGGCTCAGCAGTGCTGCTCTGTTTCTGCCTGCAAAGGTGGAGGGCATTGGCAGGGGCTGGCTGTGGCATCTGTCTGGCCCCTTCACCCTCTCACTGATCTTAGTCCCTGCTGAGGTGAGGTGCCGTGAACGCCCCACGGGGCCCCTCTCCCCGATGGATGTGTGTTAATAGTTAGCCACAGTGCCTGTTACGGCTGCACAGGTGGGCCTCAGGGAAAAAGGTCTGGCAATTCCTGAATGAACTGAAAACCAAAGGAATCCAAAGGTTGGTGAGGCGTCAGAAGGCCTGTCTTCTCAGCAGGGAGGGGGAGTCCGCATTGTTATTTTGCTACCTCCAAGTGAGTCTTTAATGGATAAAGCAGTGGATCAAGAATCAGCAGTCCTAGGTTCTATTCCTGGCTCTGCCACTTACCACGTGACCTCAGGCAAATCCCTTTATCACTCTGTGCCTTAGTTTCCTCATTTGTAATCTGGGGATAACACCTACCTCAGAGAGGCCTGTGAGGCTAAATTCAAGCACGTTTGTAAAGCAAGTTGATTGCCTTGGAGGGATGGTGCCAGGTCTTCATTCTCACCAACCTTGTGGATCCAGGATCCAAGTTTCAAACGCTGGCATTTCTGCCGAGCTGTAATAAATCTTTTCTTCATTTATGCAGAACAGCTGTGCTACCCAGGCAGCGTCCAAATTAACAGCCGAGTGCAATTCCAGCTTTCCCACTTTCTTATCAGCCTTTCATAATACATTTCTTATAGCAAAAATCTTGCTGTTAATAAAAAAAAATTGTGAAGAAGAAGAAACATGAGGAGACTTTTTCTGCAGGACGATGCTGGGCAGAAATTAGTCAGAGCAGCTTCACAGTTATTTCTACAGGAAGAGAGAGGTTAATTAGCACTTTGCATCTTCTGAGGGCTCCTCAGGGGTTTGGAGCCTGTCTTTATTTATCAGCTCCTGTATCATACATTACTTTATCACTTACCAGTACGGTCTCATACCCAGATGTCAGCATCTTCAAGTCAATCACTCTCTTTTTGACCTCTATGCATTTTCCTATATGTTGCTTTAACATTTTTTTCTACCAGGGTATGGGGGGAATCTGGCACTGTATGGGCTAGTCTAATTTCTAACATCCCAATCCTGCAAAGAACTAGGCACGCGTTTAACTTTCCATTTTGGAGTAGTCCCATTGAAGTCAATATGACTATTATTCCCATTGTTAAGCACATGCTTCGGTCTTTGCAGGACTGGGTTTAAATCAATTGGAGCCATCCTGGTAATATTATTGCTAACTGGAACTGGCCTTACTGCCATATTCAGAACCCATTTAAGTGGGGGCAACTCCATTGATTTCAACAGAGGTGGTTCTGTTTACATCAGATCAGAAGTTGGACCATTATATGTTAGTGAGCACTCACTTAAATAGAGATTGACCCAAACTACAGCCCAGAGCAGCAAAGACATATATGACGTACCTGGAGGTCCCTACCCTGGGTCCTTTTAAAGTCTGCATGAAAAGAAAACACGCCCCACCCAAGGAATATGTGAATCAAAAGGCACCAGCCCAGGCACAATCCCACATGCAGCAATAAATGCAGAAGCAGAGAGAAGAACTTCAGTCTGAGAAGCCCTGTCTGTCTGAGTGACTTCAGATCGTAAACTCTTCAGGGCTTGGCAGGTGCCTGGTTTCTGACTGGAAAGCACCTAATACCATCCTGGGAACTACCAGAAACAAACAATAATAATAATAAAATCCCTTCAGGAGAATGTGCCACAAAAATCCATTTTAATATAAACATACCAGGCATTGACAGACATTGAAAATAAGCCACTGACTGTACTGCCAACCCTGTGGTAAAAATTAAATCCCATTATTCATCCCTCCTTGCAATAGCTGTATTTTTTTTTAAAAAAAGGAAACAAGAAAGATGAATTTTCAAGTATAATTCTGAACAATGAGTCTAATGTCCTCTAGCCTTTCATGTCCCTGGGTTCAACCTCTTTTCCTCCTTCATGTTATTTCCCTTCATGTTGTTTCTCATTGTAGAGGACAAGTACCCCCAGGGGAGAAGGGCTCTACTCATCTGCAGTGTAAATAACATTTTCATCAGTTTGAATATACTAGATATCAGCATAATGTCATCCCTGGGCCAGTGTGGTATCATGCTGGGGCCTTGCGGTTTGGCTGGCAGTTAGAGGAGAAATCAGCAACGTGTAGTGTGGGTATATTATTTTATTTTTACATGCACTCCAGTTTGGAAAAATTGACAATCACAAACTAGACACAGACCTCTCCCCACTTCCGGGGATATCAGCCCAAACCCCAGCGCCCAGTTACCAGGGGACAATTCTGCCTCAAGTATTTATTCTAGTCAGAAAGACATGAAGGCAGAAAGCAAACTTCCTTTCTGTCAGCCACTGCTCCCCCAAAGAAACTGCAACAGAGAACTGACATTGCACCATTTCTTCCAAAACTAAACACTTGCTCACATGCTAGTAAAACTGCGTAACAGCACTATCTGGTGAGCCCTGCCACGACAACAGCATTTCACTCACCGGAGTTGGCTGCAGGGATGGCTATAGACACACTGTCATCTTTAAGGTCACTTCCCACCATGAACACTGGCTCTTCCCTGTAACTCCAGATCAGGGGTAGACTGTCCCACAGTCTGCCCTGTACCCATCTGCTGGGACCTGACGAAATGTCCATAGCAAAAAACCCCTTATTTAGAGCTGGTTGTAAAATAACATTACTTGGTAGTAGATGCTAGGATGACAGGCTGCTGTGATTTGATAGAGGTAGGTCTGAGTTTTGTGTAACAAACCTGGTCTTTTTGCTTTTCTCTTATACTTTTGTACTTATTTGATATGGTGGCACCTAGAATTTGTTTGGTGTGTTATGAAAGAAGATTGAAGCAGCTTAGTAGCACCAGCCTCATTACAAGCTGCAAGTTGCTGAGGCTGCTGTTCAAACATGCTCCATTCCTCCTGGTGGTTTGCTAGGGAAACTTGCCACCTGCATAATTTAGCAGGTGTCAGATAAGGGGGACCGAGAAGGGGTGAGGGAGGTAGAACTGTAGTAGACTCTGTAGTTAAATTGTGTGCCCCATTAATATGTTAGTCAGGTTGATATTGGCAGACAGGTTCATCCTGCAATGTGTATTGTGGGTATGAAAGCCTTCAAGCTTACCTCTGCTGAAATAAAGGGGGGACCATGAAGCAGGGGGTGCTCTTGCAGTGTCAGAAGTATGAAAGAGGCACCTGCAATGCAAAAGAGAGGTGGTACATTCTGCAGCATGAGAAATGAGGACTACAACTGGAATGCGATGGTTTTAAAATATTAACTTATGTCCATTTAAATTCACCATCTTCTTCTCCTCCTGTCTCATGCAATAGAGTGGTCTAATGATAGCTGAAGGCAGACTTTTTAAATGGCTACTTTTAAACATTTTGATAGCACTTAATATGTTCCTTGATTTCAAATATCCATAGAAATTACTCAGAACCTACAGTCAGGGATTGTCTACACGGAGCAGCAATGCATACTACAGTGGTGTGATTTCTAATGTGCACTAATGTACTATTTATTAATTGGTCCAGGTAGCCCCTGCAGATGTGTGTTAAAAGTTCCCTAGTGTACTGTAATGAGATGCTGTTTGAATCAGCACTACTGTTAGCAGAATCTGAGTGAGCTTTCCCCTGACATCTAGTGATGAGCTGTGGGAGAGGACTTCAGGAGCTGATCTCCTTTGCATGGACACACCCACCCTGCCTATATGCTCAGCATGATGGGATTTCTTGCCCAAATGATCACTTTTCGCTAGTGTTGGATCTCCAGTCACCTTGTTATTGGGGCAGGAGTAATAAAGTGTTGTTATCCTTGTTGTATGAATCAAGGGCAGCAGAACTGTACCTGGCATACCCCAATGGAGGGTCTCACCCTCATCTAAATGCCACTTGCTAGGCAGGGAACATGGGTTCCAAAGCCCAGTGAGCTGAAAAAGGGCAGGGATAGGTACATGTATCTGATGGCGTAGGCCCTGTTTAAGGGTCCTAGACACCATTTGACCCTCCCTCTCTCCACTGTGTAAGAGCTATTTTAGACTAAATTGAGAGTCTTGTTATATGCTGCAGAGCTGACATCACTGATACCTAGGTCTAAGTATTAGATCTACTTTAGCAGAGTGTCTCTGATGCATGAGACTGCCCAGTGTGCACTAGCAGTGAGGTTCTCCCACTAACAGAAATCACTCAGAGCTGTGTTAAGTGGTGTTATTGAAGACATCTTGATGAGCAGCCAGCAGGGCTGCTGGTGGAGAGGTGCAGGCCACCAGGATGGCTGATGGAGAGGTGCAGCCAGCGAGGCAGCTGATGGAGAGACATGACTAGCAGGATGGCTGGTGGAAAGGTGCAGGGAAAGGCACAGTAAGCAGTCAGTAGGGCGACTGGGGGAGAGGGCCAGAGCAGAGCCCCGCAAAGAGGCACGGGGGTGAGCAAGTGCCCTAGCTGCGGAGCGTTTAAGGTGTCTCCTTACCCCCTTTCCACCCAGGGTGGGAGGTGAACTCTGCAGATGAACCTCTGGAGCTGCACTGACCAAGGACAGCAAGTGTGAGTAGGGTGCAGAGAAGGGACGGGCACGTTAAAGTTACTTTTGGATTGCTGGACTTAAGAACCTGATGGGGAAAAGGACACTGCCCAACTTACTTGGGGGGTGGGTTTTTTGCTCATGGTTTATGAACCATATTTGCAGCGTTTTCCCAAATTAATGCTGAATTACTCCCCTCCTTTTATTAAAAGCTTTTTGCTGCACTCAGACTCTGTGCTTGCAACAGGGAAAGTATTGCCTCTTAGAGGCACCCAGGGGTGGTGTGTAATTATCCCAGGTCACTGGGTGGGGGCTCGAGCCAGTTTTGTGTTGCATCGTTGAAAAGGAACCCCTACATACTGAACCTGGCCCTTGTTGCTGCCAACTCTGACTGGCAGAAGGGTTAAATTACATTGAAGCACACTAGGGCACTTTAAAGCACACCAGCAGAGTCTACAAAGACTAATTAATGAGCAACATGTTAGTGCACTTTAGAATTCGCACCCCCATAGGGCACATTGCTGCCAAGTGTAGACAAGCCCTCAGCCAAACTCCACCATGAGGCTACTAAATGCCATACATTCCATAAAAGGCTTTGCCATTCTTTGTACTCGGGTTAAAATTAAATTAAACCCCTTACATTATTGATAAAGCCAGCAACTTGGATTAATAAATGACAGAGTCTTCATGAAAATATTAGAAAATAAGCTATCCCAAACCATTCTTCATATGATTTATATATATTTCTTATACTTTCTGTAATTCTTCCCCACTAATACTTGATAATACCCTTACTATACTGAGGTAAATGGGACTACTCATAAAATAAAGTACTAAGCATCATGAGTAAGTGTATCAGAATTTGGCCCGTTGAAATATATAGATACAAAGATGCAACATACATATTCCTATGCTAGCACTAGGGCTGAGAGAAAATTTTCCATTTAAATTGCTTTTCAAGGAAACACAGAGTTTTTAAAGATTTTATTTTATTTTGCAAAATGTGTCTGCTTTCTGTAGAAAATTTTGACATTTTCCTCAAGAACCTGAATGCCTGAAAATCCAGATGTTTAAAAGGAAAACCTGAAAAATTTAAATTCAGAAATGTTGTTAGTGCCTCATGAGAGTTGTAGTTTGGGTGACTCATGCACTCATACCCTTCTATGGGACATGTACCCAGCTAGACTACATCTCCCATGATGCACCACGGGTAGGGAATCCCATGATGCATCAACAGTGGCTCAGCAAGAGGGTATACCATAGTGAATTATGGGAGATGTAGTCTGGCCAAAGAGCCTGACCTAGAGAATAATGGGGGCATGAGGCACCTGAAATATTAACTCCATAAAGCATTGCAGCAGCATTTCTGAACTGAATTTTTTTCAGTTTTCACCTGACAATTTTGGTTGTGGCTTTCGTTTTTCCGCCAAAATAATTTTTTTTCCAACAATTCCCCCCTCCCCCCATAATTGTTAACATTCTCAATGGGAAAAATATCCATTTTCCAATCAGCTCTATCTAGCAGTGACTTCAACCACCAAAACGATTATTTTTTTCTGTTTCTTGCTAATATGTTTTCAATGTTATTACCTCATTTCCTTTCTAACATTAGGGAAACAATAGTTTCCTATACAACACAGCAACTCTTGGTCAATGCTGACTTTTTAACATCTACCACTATATTTTAACCTTGGGATAAGTAGAAACATTTGGTGCCAAGATTTTCATTTAAATTCACCTAGGACTACTGAAACTCATGAAAATCTTCTGTTCCCTCCAATTTGCTATACCAATACCTCACATTTGTGTAACATGTATTTATGCTGTAGCATGATTATTTGTCTATTACTTTTCTTAACATCTCATGTTCTCAAATAAGTGATTGTGTTGACCCTATGTTAACACGTATTGAAGAGAGGTTTAAAAAGTCACAATTATTTGTTGCATCTTACATGAAAATTACAGGAGACACTCAATTTATGACTGCTTACAACAAACTGTAATCAACTAACGCTCTCTGTTTGTCTATGATTCAGAGGTATTAACGGGCCAATCTACTTAGAATGGTCCGTTAGAATATAGGCTAACTACTTATGTAAAGCAATCCATTCCACCTTGCATTTATCTGAGACACTCGGAGTACATTTCCAAGACCTGAAGAAGAGCTCTGTGGAGGGGATGGTATGATGGGATAGCCTAATTTTGGCAATTAATTGATCTTTGACTATTAGCAGTAAATATGCCCAATGGCCTGTGATGGGATGTTAGATGGGGTGGGATCTGAGTTACCAGAGAGAATTCTTTCCTGGGTATCTGGCTGGTGAGTCTTGCCCACAGGCTCAGGGTTTAGCTGATCACCGTATTTGGGGTTGGGAAGGAATTTTCCTCCAGGGCAGACTGGCAGAGGCCTTGGGGTTTTTCACTTTCCTTTGCAGCATGAGGCACAGGTCACTTGCTGGTGATTCTCTGCACCTTGAAGTCTTCAAACCATGATTTGAGGACTTCAATAGCTCAGACATAGGTTAGGGGTTTGATACAGGAGTGGTTGGGTGAGATTCTGTGGCCTGCGCTGTGCAGGGGGTCAGACTCGATGATCATAATGGTCCCTTCTGACCTTAAAGTCTATGATTCTGTGATTCTCAAAAGCTTCTCTCTCACCAACAGAAGTTGGTCCAGTAAAAGATATTATCTCATCCACTTTGTCTCTCTAATTATCACTTTTAACAGTTGCACTATTGTTGCACTATGGATCAGAGATTTTTTTCTATAAGAAACTGAACTTTTATACTTGAGTAAATAACAACCTCACAGGTATAAAGCATGAGGCACTTTAAACTGAAAAAAACAATCCAACACCTTTCAATACGTATTGAAGACAAAGGAAGCTTTAGTAGCTATTGCTGCTATGTTGTATGAATCAATGTTCAAGGCGATCTTCGAGTTCCCCTGCAAAACGCACATTTACATTAGGTTGTTGCAGAATGGAAAATCATTTTTAGCATCAAAGTACTAAAAGTAGGAATATAGGGCCAGCTCATGGTGTCCCCAAGGTGTTCAAAGGGAACCTAGCCTACCCTATACTCCAGGGAGGCTTCTTACCAAGTAATTAAATGAACACATCTTCTTTACTGGCTTGGCTCTGCAGTTCAGCCTCATTTATTATTTCTCACTCGTTCCCTTCATGTTGGTCCATTACTCAGGTACAGGTTACTGTCATAGCTGTTCATTATATTTCTCTCTCCACCCAGGCAGCACACGAAAGCTAAAACTACCACTGCTAATAATAACAAAACACAGTCCCCTTTTCACACGCAGTCTCAGCGAAAGGCTCTGACTCATAGGAATAACAAAGCAGAACGTGTGACAGGAAGGTATACTACATTCATTTAAAATAAAATACACTCAGCTATCATATGCAATCTCAACTCACCTAAAAGCCAAACAATTCTAAATTAAGGCTTGTTGCCTTGACGTTGCAGCACATCACATCACACCATTAGCTGACATTAGGCACTAAAGTGCATTTGGGTTGGCACTGCGACCTGATCTTGGAAAATTCTCACTTTTTTTGATGTTAAGGCAGGGATCTTTCAAAGGGCACTAAGGAAATTAAGTGCCCAAGTCTCATCAAACTTCCATGGGAGCTGGGCACTAACTCTCTGCTAATGCCAACCTCAAGGACTAACTTTTTAATTGGCTTTTTCCATTTGCTCTGGTCATTTTTACTAATATTAAAATGATCTCAGATGGGAGGCTTAGAGTTTGCTGATTTTTTCAAATGTTATCACGTTTTAAATGGATTAAGGGCCTGATCCAAAGCCCTCAGTCTCAATGGAAAAATGTTCCCACTGATGTCAGTGGTCTTTGGATCAGTCTCTTATTGTGTTCATAAAAGAGGGCATATTGATCACTCTGAAAATGAAATTCCATGATTTATCCACCCAACAAGCGTAGCACAGGTAATGGTTTATTCAATCTCTGGGCTCTGCTGAGTGTTCCAGTTAGTGCCAGGTGGGGAATTTATTGTTCTCATCACTAGACTATGCCTCTTCCCTCAGTCTTCCCGTCTATTTACCATACATAGTTTCTATAAATGTTTCTAACAGGCTTTTACTGGTTTTCCTTTCCTAAAGCCACAGACAATCAGGATCAGTGTTGCAGAGAAACTGTTACACTCACATGAGAAGCAAATGAATCCTGTTAAAAGCAGAGTGTTTGTGGGGGCGGGAAGGGGGAGGGAAAACTCTAGTATCACTGTAAAGACTTTCTTTCACGAGGTTGCCTATAAAGCCCTCTTACATTGGATTATTAGATCTGTAATGGGCACAGAGTTTCATTAAGTGCTGTGTACAAAGGGACACATCATGCAGCAAAGTAAGGGGAAATACTCAATGACTCCATAAAGACAAAGTATGCAGGCACATTCCAAAAGCTGGTTTATGAGCTCATTGACAAACACATGTTAATACCAAGGCCCAGATGACTGCCTGCTCTTCCAGTAGCTGGAATGGTATAAACAGATCACCAATAGGGGATGATGTCTGGAAAATAAAACCTTCTGTACAACCCACTGAGTAACTAAAGTCATATTTTAAACATTAATATATTTTGAGTACATCCAGAGGTTCAAGTGAATTCAAAGTGATAATCAGGGTAGGAAGGTAGCTTCATTTCCTGTGCTGCCTTGTTAATTGTCTAGATCTTTTTATAGATTTATAACATGAAGCTGGTAAGAAAACAGGGGAGCCTTCCATGGAAAATTTCAACAGAACAAAATGATAGAAATTCTGACTTTCTGGTGAAAAATCAAAAACTGAAATATTTCCCTTTGGAAATGCTCCTGCAGTGCCTCATGGGAGCTGTAATTAGGGTGCCTCATGCTCCCCTAGGGGTCAGGCTCCCTGGTCAGACTATACCTCCCTCGCTGTAACAGCCTCTTCCTGATGAGGGGAAGCTGTGGATCATGGGGGTTCCAGGCTGTGGTGCACCAAGAGACTGGCTGAGGAACCTGGCCCCTAACTGGACATGAGGGAATTCAGCTACACTCCCCTAATGCCCAGCAGCTGCATATCCAAATCAAAACATTATGGGGTTTGGGTCTTCCGTTTTGAATGAAAAATCAGCATTTTCTGTAGAAAGCAAACATGGTGTGAAAAACTTCATTTACTCAAAGACCCAATTTTCTGTCTAAAACAGTTGTGACAGAATATTTTCAAGCAGCCCTACGTATATATTCACAAATTAGTGATCTACTTTCAGCATGTGGTCCTTTCTGTCCCCCTTACCAGCTACAGACAACTCCTCCATGGGACAAATTGCAACACAGACGCTCTGTTCAGGGGCACTTAAAAAAAAAAATCGATCATACTTACTTGTTCTGGCAGCTGAATTTCTCTCGTCAGCCTTTGTGCAGTGAGACGGACTCAGCTTCCTCAGCAGAAGGCTACATTCATACCAAGCCCGTTGATCACACACTCAGCTCCACTTAGTTTTGCAGTTTGCGTCAAGACAAGAGACAGGTGAATATTTGCCGGCCTTGCTAAA
Source organism: Chelonoidis abingdonii (assembly GCF_003597395.2). Lineage (NCBI taxonomy): Eukaryota > Metazoa > Chordata > Testudines > Testudinidae > Chelonoidis > Chelonoidis abingdonii. Next base: position 25,439,924 of record NC_133781.1, read on the forward strand.
AAAAGGTAAGATTTGGATGTTAACGCCCCTATGAGCCATTTCCATTTTGTTTTGGTTTATTCCTCACTCCAATATCGCACTTAGAAATTCAGCCTTCTGCTTCAGCCCTGAAGGACTGTGCAGCAAGATGCGATGTTAGAAGTGGATTCCATGACCGGCAATGAACACCTGAAGTGGCAGCTAGAGCTTGACACTATCGTACTGTCAAAGAATCTAGCAAACCTCCTGAGAGGGAGATGCATTTGACTCATTTCTCTATGAAATCTGCCTTATTTCAGCTCTCCCTACTTTGAAAGAAAGTCTTCAGTGCTTTTTTCTTCAAGGCTTCTTTAGATCAATTGCTCTTGGGCCTGTACTTGTCAGTAGAGCTGAGCAACATTTGGTAGACTTGCCAAAAAATGCATTTTTCAGGGCATCAAAATTATGTGAATTCAGGTTGAATTTGGAGAATTGTTCTGACGGGGGGAAAAAAAACCCTGAAAACAAAAATTTCAGAAGTATTGAATAGTAACTATATGATTCAAGTACGTTCCTGAGTTGGGACCATATGGTTTATTTTTATTTTGCTGCACATTGCTCATAGCATGTGGGTGGAGAGTGGGGGCAGTGCAGGTTACTAAAACGATCATGATTTTGTATCTCTTTTTCCAGTGATTTTCAGGCCAACTTCTCAGTGCCACAGGGATTCCATTGATAATATAGGCTGGTCTATCATTGCTCTTGGGCAATCTCCTCCAGTGATTATTTTATACATTCAACTGGGTGCTTGTTAAAATTTATTTTTGCTTATGTGGTGTGGATGGCTCATGAAAATGTTGTATACCTGTTTAAAAAACAGTGTGTGTGGGGGAGTGGGGGTGGGTGAATATTATGTCAGCTGACATTGGAAGAAAGCAAGTCTGATTGTTTTGTTATGTATTGCTTGGTTACTTATTGAGCACACTTGGCGTTGTACACAATAGAGAGGAACTTACGTACTGAAGGAGGCAAACAGGAAATTTCAGCCCTCACTTGGAAGTTTCTGTTCCTGACATTTCGTTTCAAAAGCCATAGAGGACAATCAGCCTAACCCTTAGACTAACTTAGTGGTTAGTATTCCCTGCAGGTCAAATTCACCCCCGTACAGGGGGTCAGCACAAGTCCAAAGCATCTTGAGTCCACTATTTTGAGGGCTTAAGCAGTGCCTGGATCTTTTGCTGGCTCTCAGCACAGTGAATTTCAGCTTAACCGCACTACCATGCTGGGAAAATAGGTTTAATCCCTGAGCTCCATTTCTGCTCCATGGATCAGGCGAGGATTGAAATGCATCATGGTGCTCTAGGGTGACCTTCCTGTATGATTTAGGAGTGATGAAATGGTGGCACCCAAGCCCTCTCAGCTGTAAGGTGGGGGCCATATTATGGACATTTCCTGGAGATTATTGAGATGTAGGGGTGGGGAGAGAAGAGCTCCTCAGAAATTAATGAAGGATGCTGAAGATAGTTTTCTGATTCTCACCATATAGCATTTCTAGATGCGCTCTTATCTGCTGCTACCAGCCAGAGTGCAGTCTCCAAACCCAAGCAGCCAGAGTTCTGTTGATCCTCCTGTCAAAGAGCTGCACTTTACAGTAATTTAAACAGTGATGGGTGGCAAGAATCAACATCTTACATGATCTGTGATAAGCTCTGTATTCCTTTTCATGCAGGGCAGATGGTTTCAGGCAAGTGCACGCCATTCTGGAAGACTATTCAGGCAAAAGAGGGAATGTAATTATCAATGATCGTATATCATGCCTTACTATGCAGCCAGTAAATCTAACCAATGTTACTTTCTATATGGCCACCTGGAATGGGGCATACAAATTAGCTATGAAGAGAAACATGACCCAGCTATCCAAGTTGTTTATCAAGGCTTCCAAGGCATCATTAATGTTCCTCAAAGGAGATGTGACTCATTTGAAAGTGGCAATTTAGTCTTCCTTTGAAGCAAGTCTTAGAGCACTAGGATACATTCTAATCAGTCTATGGCCTTCTGACATGCATTTTAAGTGAGTCCCAAGTGGAGGTATGCTTTGCCCTTTTATAGCTTTGCAGGCAGTACAAGTATTTTATAGATCCAATATCCCATGACTCTAAGAGAACTGAAAGATCATTCTGGGTGCTCTGGAACATTTTCTCAGTCAGCTCCTGGAAGCGTATGTACATATGCAGCCTACTTAGGCCTATGGGAGTTTTATGCACGTGTCCTTTGAACAACTTTGAAAATGTATCTGGCATTCCTCCCCACCACCAATTTAGACTCGTGAAAGGCATCCTCACTGTAGAGCTCAGTCACGTAAGGCTGCAATACCTCACATAGATGGGTATTGCAATTTATCTCCTAAATAGCTGAAGTCCAGAATAACTCTGTGCCCACCCATGCCTCTCATTCTGACATTCTAACCTTTCCTGAGAGAAGAATCGAATCTGCAGGGTATTCAGAGACTGGCTTCTAATGAGCTCCATCTGACCTGAAAAATCTAGCAACCCTGTGAATGCTGCCAAGCTTGAAGAATGTGACATGTGCTTGCATGATAGTTGGTCATTTCAATTCATTTCCTACAATCTGCTGACAAGTGGAGTAGAGAAGAGCTGAAAACATTTCCGTTTTGACCCGGTTTGGTACTCAGACTGCAAAGACCTGGTCAGGTGCCAGGTCAATATTGCATTTGCATTAGTTCTGAGGCTGTTTCTGTGCTATAAGCTAGGGCTGTGATTCCCCTGCTGGCGTACACATACTCAGACTAGCTCTTACAGAGCTGGTTTCAGGTGGGTTTGTACTTGGCTTGGCTCAGCCATGCCTCTGCAGCTGCTATCAGTGTTTCTGCTGCTTCACTGCTCTTTCAAGTCATGCTAGCTCTCATCAAGCTAATGTGAGCATGTGCACAAGAGCAGAGGAATCACACCCCTAGCTGGTAATATAGACATAGCCTGAGAGGCATAACTCAGCTTTGCAAGGGTAGGAGACTGCTGACTTTATTACCCATACTGAATTATACAGCACCGTCATTGCAAGGATTTCCACAGACCTCACAAACATTAAGAAATTAAGCCCTGCAACATCCCCAGTGAGGTAGTAGATGTGAGTCCCTTCATGGGGAAGCTGAAGCAAAGAGATATTAGATACCTGATCTTGAAAGGGCCAAGCATTCTCAAATCACATTACTGTCACAGCTGCTGAATGGAGTAGAACACAGTTCTAATCTAAACAGTGAAGTTGATGATGAATGTATATATCCTGTCTTTGATCTTTGTATGGTTTCTCTCCTTCTGATCCCATCACAATAGAAACAGAGCCACATCCTTAGCAGGGGTAACTTGGCATAGCTCCTGTGGAGTGTTCATGCCATATAGGAATGGAAGAGATTGACGGAGGCCTCAGGGGGCCTGCCACACCCTGTCCCAGAAAGCAGTAGTGGAGGCGAGTCCTCCAAGCAGCCTAGCAAGGCTATGCAGAAAGCAGCCAATTGGAGGGAGACTGCATGAAGTAGCCAATCAGAGCCCAGCCAGCTAGTACAATAAGGAGCTGCAGGGCAGAGCAGTGTCAGTTGCTGTGGAGAGCCCAAGGAGTGAGGACAGTGTTCCTAGCAGGCTGCAGCAAGGGTACCACCTTGGACAGAGCAGTTGCTGGCAGGGACCAGGCCAGTAAGAGAGAGCTCCTGGCTGGCTGCTGAGAGTTGCTGGTTGAATGCCCTGAGAATAGGGCAAAGAAGGTGCTGGGAATTGAAGCAGCATTGAAGAAAGTTAAGGAGACTCAGCAGGAAGCTGCTATCTACAGGGTCGCTGGGTTGGGACCAGAGTAGCAGGTGGGCTTGACTGATATGTTACCTAACTCCAAAATGGGGAAACACAGATGGTGACATGACCTGAGGGCTGAGTGATGAAGAGGACGCTGTGGTACTTGGACTGAGGTGGGTCTGCAGGAGGAGAGGGTGCACTAATCCCCATGATAACCAGCAGGAGGTGCCACTGTAGTAAGTGGACCCCGTCACATCACCATTGACTTCCAATTTATACTAGCTGAGAATTCACAAATCAGCTTCCCTAATTCATTATTTTACTGGGCAAAAGGTTCCATGGAAAGCAGGCTGAAGTGTATTTTTCAATTAAAATATTGCCTTCATTAGAAGTTGCACGCACTCATATCAAGGCTGAAGAGAGGACAACAGCCTCGGATTCTGTGTGTGGGAAAGGGAACAGAGTCAGCCATACCTATTGCTATATAATAAGCACCCAAGTAAGTAACTGAGTGTGAGGTTCAACAAATATCTAAGAGTGGTGCAGGCAGGATCTGGTCTTTTGAGATGTCATTAATCATAATGTAATCAAAATTGCTTTTTGGTATTTGAGGCTAAAACTATGCAGGCCAAGCCGTGGAAGATTAAGCTTGACTAGCAGGCATGGATGGACAGGCAAGGGTTAGAGGCAGAATAGAAGGATTACACTGGAGGGAGAAAAACTGCGTCCTCCATTATGGATGTGGTAAAACAAATTCACATCCCAGGCAGGCTGAGGATGAGAGTGAAAATGGATTACAGACTTCATTACTGAGAACTGAAAGCAAAAGAGAGATGCGATCCCCATTAGTGGGCTGGCTGAAAATTAAATGGAAAGTGTTTGAAATGCACCTGCTCTGATACCACAGAAAGCACAATGGGGTTCTAAATTACACTCAGAGCTCCACAGGTGAAAGCAGACAGGTTTGGTAGGGCATCATTATACATCACAGCAGAATTCACTTAAAAAAATTAATCATAGCGAGCATTCATGGGCATTCAAACTTAAAATGAGCCGCACTTTTTGTTTGCTTTTATTCCAAAGTAAAAAAACTCAGGGTCACAGTTGGATCAGCTCTTTACAGATTAGAAAAGTATCCTGTCTTATCTTAGCTGCAACTGGAAGTGAACAAGAAACTGACCATATGGGTGAAAGAGGAAGAATTCCTCTTGCTTTGCTGCATCAGTTTAACAGCATCTCATTCTTTGTCACTGACAGCAAGCATCAATGAAATCAGCACCTTCACGTGCCCCAGAGATGGAATAGCTTTACATGATGATTTTTAGAAAAATGACAAAAAAAATCACATGCTCCAGAAATTTATACGCATCCCTTTAGCACAGGCTACCCTATGGGTTTGGGATAGAACTAAATTCTTTTCCCAATGCAAATAATCCAGCTCTTAACCCAAATAATGAACCAGAGTTTTAAAGATTGGGAGAGATATGGAATACATACAGTTGGCCAACTATTCCATAAAGAAACACTTCTAACTTATTTAGAGACCCAAACTAACGTTACCTGGCCCATTCTCCCATGATATCACTATTTTCAAGTTAGGCATTATGTTTCTCAACCTTCTAGAATAACTGTTTTATACAGAAAGCAAGGGATTTAACTCCTTTACAAACATTGCTTGTACACCCTGATTTACAGAACCAGCTATATACAGCAAAACAGGAAGGGTGCAGTCTCATGGTTACTGCGCATCGTAATGCCAATGAAATTAAATGTATTTGCAAGAACTGGCCAGGACCTGTTGCACCACCAGTGGGAAGTGTTATTGGGATGGTCCCCCACTGGCACAGGCATCCTGAATTTGGCCCTACACCCCATGACAGGGTCTGGTCAATTAGGAAACAAAAACAAATAACTAATTTATATAAATCTTTGCAGATGTCCTTCCAAAAAAAAAAAAAAAGAGTCCATATATAACATGCTGGAAGAAGGACAAATCACCCCAGAGGAATGGGTTGATCTGAAAAGAAGAGGACCAACAACCTTAGACTGTTGCATAATAAAATTTCTTTAAGGTACCGTTTCATGGTACCTCACACCAGTCAGGTTAAGAGAGCAAGTATGTGTACTTATATTGAACGCAGCTCAGTGATGAAGAAATTGTGGTGAAAGTGGAGTATATCTATCTATCTGGTGGACATGTCCAGTCATTAGAGAACTGGGATGCAATCTGTAAGTAAATATCACAAATTGTTGGACATTTATTACCAAGTGATCCTTTGGAAATCCTCTTAGAGCTTCCACACAGGAGGAAACGAAGAATTCATCTCTCATCTGCTATTAGCTGCTTGGCTATTTATTGGTAGCCTCTCACTGGAAAAAGAAAAACAGTCCAACTGTATAAGAATGATTAAAAAAACATTAGAGGTCATTGCCATGGAAATATTAACACGCCAATTAAGTACTCAGCAAAATAGATAGACTGATACTTAGCTATTGTCTTAACTTTTATTCAGTACTCAGGCAATACTGGAAAAAAGCACATCTGTGCAATTTAAAAAAAAATATTGACATTTGATAGATATGCCTGGTCTACGTAATGAGATTTCACTCAATTTAAGAAAATCATTAGAAACAACATGTCCTGGGTGTTGTAACAATGCTCATTCTGTAATATGGTAATACCCAGTTAAATAGAGAGATCTGATGACTATAATCCTGTATAATATCTCTTTAAACAAAAGCTCCTTGTTTTGTTTCTAATATGTACATGGCAAGAATTTGTAAACCTGTTTATACTTCTAAATAAATAATATATTTACGTATAAAAATAACCTGCTCTCTAGAATAGGAAATAGCCAAAATGATTGCCCTTTGGGAGCACACCCAGAGCCTATGTACATTTTGAGAGTTCATCTCCTTAACAATCTGCGATTACTTGCATTTGATGCTTTTCCCATCACTCTTTCACATGCACTTACAAAACTGGGATGCCGTTTGCACCACATACTAATTCTTCACTGGCTTTCTCAAACAGAACAGTTCAAATGAACCCTTGGCTTCCTTTAGGAAGACCTACTAAAGGCTCTTCAATTCTTAGCAATAACTTCGGAGTGTTTCCCTCGCTCTGGTGATAACACCTCGAATGCGAGGAAGCCTGTTAATGGAATCACTGAAGCATCCTTTCAGCTCCACTCTTCAATGGAAATAATTAAATACCTTAGATTAGAGACGCTTCAAAACAAAGAAATCACAAAACCCAGTGTTTAGTTGAACGTTGCCCTATTTGTCCTAGCAATGAACTTTCCCCCAGCAATATTTTCAAACATATTGTCATGTTTTGACAAACCTGAGGTGCTCTTTGCTCTAGTATTTCAGGAACCTCAGGTGAGCTTTTCTGCTTGGAAGTGACAGTCTGACAGTTTGCCTTTATTGTCCCTGCTGAATTACTGAACATTCAGGGCAATACAGCGGTACAAAAGTTCAGGCTGAATGAACCCAGAACATTTGATACCTTTCACCACACAACTTGAATACAAGTGTATGTATATCATCTTTTATACAAACAGTATCCGAGTACGGTATGCAGAGTATACAGTGCAGTTACACATTTAAAACAAAATATAATGGCAGAAGCAGAGAAAATAAAGTATGCAATTAAGTACTGTGACATATAGCAGAGAACACACGTTATTCAAAAAGTTGTAGGCAATTTTACATTTCCACTATAAAAAATACTTGCGTTAGCTGCTTGCCACATTCAGGTAGAGATGTCTTCCAAGCTCATATAATACCTCCAGTAAATGAAATATTTTTGTTCCTTCTGTATTCCTACAGTTTTCCTCTATATCCAGCAGTACCATAGCAAATCCTCCTTGCATTTCTTCCATCAGTCCATGTCCTTAATCATATAAACTTTCTGAATAATGTCTATATTCTCTATTACATTGTTTCTCAATCTGGAGTCGCCGCTTGTGTAGGGAAAGCCACTGGTGGGCGAGGCCGGTTTACCTGCTCCATCCGCAGGTCTGTACTAAGGGATGTACTAGCCGCCGCTTCCAGCAGCCCCCATTGGCCCGGAGCCGTGAACCATGGCCAGTGGGAGCCGTGATTGTCCAGACCTGTGGATGAGGCAAGTAACCAAACCGGCCTGGTCCACCAGGGGCTTTCCCTGCACAAGCGGCGACCCCAGTTTGAGAAACACTGCTCTATTATACGTCACAGTACTTAATCATGTTTAAAAAGCTTACCACGATACAGTAACTACACACCTCCTCTGTGTCTATCTGAACATTCCTACTCAGTTACACGGTTTTCTCCTTTTTCATCCATGTACTCACATACATGTTTTAAGAGTGTGGCGGGAGGGGAGGGAATATTAAGATTAGAGAGCTCCAGTGAAGTTAGCTGTTTGAGGTTTATCCAGACCTCCTCCAGCATCTCTCTTTCTTTCAGAGAAGATGTAAAACTGGGGCCCTGAGCTCTGGTCATTATTAAAGGCCCCAGAATGAATCTGGTGCAGTAACCAAATTCTAGTGGGGTTTATTACTTCCTGCTAAACCTAAACTCACCAGATTAGATATGCTTCTTCTCGTACAGCCCTATATGAGGTAGTGCTGCTGTATGGTAAATGCCCTTACCCACTGTGCTATACTGTCATTTCTCAACGGACAGAACCAAAGAAGCTCTTCAGCACCAAAGAACAGACCTCCACCACTTGAGTTAAAGGAATAACTATTTGCTGGCAGTAGTAAGCTCTTGCTGTCTCTAAGAACTAGCCACAAGAGGGAGAAATGTCACACTTACCCATATACTTTCTGGGTCACAGGAAACACATTTTGAGTGTCAAGTCCACTGGAGTACAAAACCCCAGACCACCACTCTATAATGACACCCATCATGGGTCACCAAGCAGGGATCCAACATTCAGCACTAAAACACAGGCCTCTACCTATTGTGCTACAGAAGTTACTCCTTTAACTGTTAGCAGTAGACTCTTAACTTCTTCATGGACTGGACAGTAGAAGAGGGACAACAATCACTATCACATTAAGCATTTGCTCTATGCTTCCCTACCTGTGGTCTCATTTCAACACCAATTCTTCCTTCCCACCCCAGGTTGACTTCCAACTACTACCAGTTTTGGGGAGGCAAGTCAGTGTAGAACTTGCTAGTTGAAAGATTCCCCCTCTTGGCTCACCACATCCAGAAACCTTCTTCATTTCCCCACAGCACAGATCACCATGGTACTGTAGCTCCTGGCACTCCCTGGAAAATTCTCAGTTCCTTAATTGTTAAGAGTGGCTGAATTGGTGTGTGACTATTTCCAAAGTGCCATGATTTCTATGTTAGAATACATGTCACTTAGTGCTTTCCTTTTGGTTTACTTGTGGATTATTTATACAGAACCAAATTAATGCATGAGGCTCTACAATTTTTTTTTTAAAGAACCCAAATATCTAGGGTGATGTCCTGTGCCCACTGAAGTTGATGGCAAGATTCCCAATGACTTCCATAAGGCCAGAATTTCACCCATCATCCCTGATACCATTATTGGATCCACGCAAGTGCAGGCGTTGCCACATTCAATTCAGTAGGACACTGCCCAGGTGCAGGAGTCCACTAGCATAGATCCCTTTACAGAATCAGGGCCTGATTTTAAAATTTTCAAAGAAAAAATGTCTTTCAATAGAAATGTGTAGGGAACTTGATCATTCTGTAACTGGTTATCCTTTATGAGGAAGTATTTATTCAGAATTATTTTACTTAAAATGGCTAGGCAGAAATATGGCAATGGGCTTAACCTCATGCTCTCCTGACCTACCCCACTGAATCAATGGTAACTTGGCCATTGACTTCAATAGGCATGGGATAAAGCCCTGAGAGAGGAGCCTATCAAAACTCTGTATTTAGACGCCCTTAATAGTGAAAAATTCAGATTCAGCTCTGAACTTCGTAGCTTGGCTAAGCCAAATCCCTGAATCTAAGCAGTGCAAAGTTTGGGGAAATGCTAGACCTGAGCTAAGGTCCACCTCTAACTTTACAGTAAAGAATTCAGTCACTGGAGATCCCCAAAGGATATAAGCCAGAAAAAAGAACACAAAGCAATGATCAAGTATCTTTATTCAGACACACTTGCTTTCAAACTACAATTAATATTTAACAAAAGCATATCATGCAAACAAAGACTAAAGGTTAAAGAATTAAGAAAAAACAATGCAGTAATTTATACATCGATCTTGCCAGCTATTCTTCCAATAAATGAATCGCCTCTCCACATTTTCCTATAGTATCTTGCAATTAAATAATAAGAAAATAATGTTCTCATCTTTATAAAAACAAAGTTTGGGTCTTAAAATGATATCCTTCACTGTTAATGATTTCAAGGTGGTATTATTCCTTGTTAAAAAAATAAAAGAATATTAACACAACAAATGCAATGGTTTCAAACGTTTCAGGCATATTCTATAAAAGACATTCTCTTGCTAAAAGTACAAGTATTGTGAGATGCACTTTTAAGCTTTTAGAAGAGGCAACAAAGCATTTCATTTTGTTAGAATTATTTTTCTTACATTCATTCTAGTAACTCACAGAAGGGAACAAATTCAAAACTCTTTCTGGGGAAATGAATCTACAGCGTTAAATCTTCGCCTTACTACAGCAAGAACGCTCACTAAGGTCCCAATTCAGCAAAACACTCAAGCATGTGTTTAAGTCCCACAGTCTTCAATGGGACTTAAGCACGTGCTGCTTGAAGTTAGGCATAGATGGACTTATGCATATGCTTACGTAGTTTCCTGAATTGGGCCTAGGGGCTTGGTTCTGCAAGGTGTGGAGCACTGTGACCCTGGAGCCAGCACAACACCAATGCACGTTCTGAGCTATAAGTCTGTGAGTAGTTCTACTAATGTCAGTGGGATTGCTCATGTGCTTAAAGTACATGAAGTGATTGGCTGGATCAGAGCCAGAGTGATCAGCACCTTGCAGGACTGAGCCCAAATTCAAGGGGTGCAAATAATGCTGATTCTGCACAATTGTTCAACTAGGAAAAAAACCCCAACAGTTCATTACTTTATCAATTCAAATTATTCTTATTTTAAAAAAACCAAAAACCAATGGTGGCTTATAAAGATTAAAAAACAAAGCCTATTCTTAAAATCTGTTTCTTTCATCTTTTTATAAATAATAAAAAATAACTTGCTATTAGCTGAAGGTTTCACAACAGGTCCGTCTAATCAAAAATGAATATATGGCCCAGTCTGCTCCCATTGACAGAAAAGGGCAACAGATTTGGATCTCAACTACCACCTAGTCTGACTCCCACTGAAGTCAAAAGAAAAACGTCCTGAGTTTACTAGCAGCAGGATTGTGCCCTTGCATCACTGGACTTCAGAAGATATTAAAAATAAGTGAGTGAAGTTACACCAGCGATAAACCAGAGTGAGATCCAGCTCTATGGCTTCAATGGAAACAGGCTAAGGCCTGCAACTTGATCAGTGTTGTTGATATTGCTTTTCCATTTCTATCTTTAAAATGATTTATAAACATTATTGAATTTTTAGCTAGTCATCACAGACAGAAGAAAAATCTAGCTTCTGGGGCTGTGTTCCCTGCAATTTGAAGTATCTATGGTGCTGTAGCTAAGCATGGAGCTAGATGAAGCAGGAGCCCAGCATCCCTCAGATACAAGTTAAGTTACCAGCTGAACAAAATCCTCACTGATGGGACAATTGCAAACAAAAGATCACTTCTCCCCTTTTAAGAGCCATAACTGAGCGTTACTAGAAAAAGTTGGGTTGTCAATTTTATTTAGCCATATGGAATTTTGCTCTACAATAATCATTTCTGTGAAAAAAATTTAAACTGCAGAGAAAAAGTCTCAGTAGCCGGAAAACGGGTAGTGCAACTGACTTCTACACGACTGGCAAGCAACACTTCACATTGTGATATGAGTTCAGTTAACAAGACCTAAGCTGTATTCCAGATCCTATAAGAAACAGATATGTTTTTTCTTTTAAATGGTTTCAGTAGAATTACTAAAGTTATATAAAAGTATAAATAGCATGGTATATCCAGTAACACCATGTGAATTGAATAAACTGATTTATTTAGTATTAAAAAATTATAATAATACTTACAGTTACATAACACTTTTCATGTTAAAAGTGCATTAGAAACATTAACTAAGTAGTCCTCAATACCTGGTGAAGGATGTAAGTATTATTATCCCCATTTTACAGATGGGGAAACTGAGGCAGAGAGGTTAAGTAACTTGCCCAAGGCCACAGAGGGAGTCAGTGATAGACCTGGGATCAGAACACATGTTCATGGATCCCAGAACTGTGCTCAGAACACCAGAGCACCCCCCCTCTCAATTTTCTTATGAACAGGAGGGCTTTAGTGCATGATCATCATCCATGATAAGGCTATTTAATTACCAATCATTACTGGCACCGCTATTAGTTGATAAGAAATCAGACATGGTTATTGTGTCAATTTTTATATAACACTTCACTTAAATATTTCAAATAGTTTCTAAGGTTAGGAAATTGAAGGAAAGAGTGGCTTGGCTTTTATATACTGTCTTTTACTTTTTAATGTAGCTAAATGTCTCCCTAACTAACAGCACAGAGATAACTGAGTTCCTGTATTTGACACAGATATTTGTAAAGAAACAAAAACCATATACAACAATTTATGGCAATGACTAAAACAAACAAAATCACATTACATTTCCAGAAATTCCTTGGCAGGTTAGCACAGCTATTGCAAACCAAATACTACAAATACTCTTTCTAATGATATCAAAGATTTATCACTGGTGTTTCCAGTGTTGTGCTTTGCTTAGTATGGAGTATCTTCTCCCTTTGGTGACTTCACATAACTCCGGCTCAGTTTAACTGGAGTCATGTGCATGCACTGAAGGGAAACATACGCATAAGTAAAAACAACAAGGAGTCCTTGTGACACCTTAGAGACTAACAAATTTATTTGGGCGTACGCTTTCGTGGGCTAAAACACACTTCATCAGATGCATGGAGTGGAAAATACAGTAGGCAGGTATATATATATACAGTACATGAAAAGATGGGTGTTGCCTTACAGAGTGGGGGTCACTGCTAATGAGACAATTCAATTAAAGTGGATGTGGGATATTCTCAACAGTACAATACCAACATCCATAAGTGTTATCAGCAATTGCAACTCTGGACCTTTAACATTCCACCTTTCCTGCAAGGAGACAGGCTTTTTCCCTTGTTTCACAGGAGCTCAGTTGTTTTCCAATGGAATTGACACTGCAGGACAGGAAGGATTTGAAAGGATCAGAATGTACACGTGCTGTCGGTTACTTTATTCACTAATGAATGGTTTTGACAGTGTAATTGTATTTAGGTTGTAAAAGAAAAATCACATTTTATTTCTGCAGACTATGAAATATCTGAAGGCTAAATGTCCCTATCCCCCCTGAATTTCTAACGTGGGTTATGTTGGCATTTTTAATGTTTGGAGTGTGTTCTCTCTTTATGCATGTGCAATTCCTGTTGATAGCAACAGGAATGGATGCAGATAAATGGGCTCTGACTTTCAAGTCCGTATTCACGTAGCAGTCCTTACCTCACCCAAGTAACCCTACTGAAATCAATAGGATGTGAATAAAGACTTGAAGGATTTTGCCCACAGAGTGAAATCCACCCAATGCAGAGGACCAGTAGGAGGCCTAGGAACCAATTCATTCGTTGTGGCCTTACGTGTGACTTGTGTGGTTCCAAGGTTTGTGCTAGCTCTCTGCATAGGGGTGGATTTCACCTACAGACAGGAACACACAGACCCTATCTATTTCACTGCTTACTCACTAATGCAGCTGTCTTTTTGCATCAACCTGGGAAATGGACAGAGTCTGCATCTACAGAGAGTGTTTCTAACACATTATGCAGAGATGTGTTACTTGTAATTTTTTTTTAAAACCACTAGTTTTAAAAATATGCAGTTTATTACAGTGTTTGGTTTTTTTTTAAGGGGGAAAATGGAATATGGTCAATCACAAGAAGTTTCAGATTAGCAGTCTGAAGCCAAAGCTTTTTCTCAGTAGTTAAAATTCCCCATGAATTGAGGTTTTAACAACCTGTTTGGAACATCTCTATATTTATCGGCCCTCAACCCAATTTATCTCCAACAGGCACCTATAATTGCTGCAGCATAGTGACAGTATTACCTAATTGTGGGTGTTCTGGGCACTCTTGACTCCTTCAGAAGTCAAGGGGAGCGAAGTCCATTCAAGATCTCATAAGATCAGGTTCTTAAAAATGTCACCTAAATTTTAATGCAACAAAATGTCAATTCTAGTTTTACAAACTCATGATATCAGGGGGTTTTGTTGTCTCAAAGGGAAAGGTTCTAACTTAAATGAGGTCACTTTAATGTTAACAACTATTCATGTTAACCAAAGTTCCCTGGATAGCCACACCTGTATATAGATATCTGATAAACAAACAACAGCTGTATTAAAATGGCATTAGGAACTTTTGCTGTAAACTTAGGGTTTTACTTTCTATAATGCATTTCCAAATCACGAGGAAATCACTGGATCTGCCTTTTAAATTATGTGTAAAGGGCTGGTCGTAACATCAGGGCTCATATGAAACCTCATGAGTAAGGCATAGTAGTTAATTAACGGTAACTTGTCTAGACAGCCACTTTTAGACAGTTCTGCACAATGTTGCCTTATCCCTGTAGGATGGGCAAGTTCTCAGTACCCTTCTGTTAGCATTACAAAAACCTACACAAGAAGACAGGAGAGGTCACACACACACAGGAACTTTGAGGTAACATGATCAGAGATGACTTCCTGTTTTTAACCTAACCAACTGCAGAGCTCGTGCAAGTGCTTAAGGAAATAAAAATGAAAAATATTGAGGAAATGAACAAAAGCAAATCATCTGAGGTCTGGATGTTGGACCAGCCCTTTAATGTTATGCTCCAGTAGGCATAGCACTGTTTAACATTTAAAATGTGGGTCTACAAACTGATACATTCCATAGCTCCACTTCACCCCAATACCTCCTAAGGAAAACACAAGTTCCATATCTTGTCTACCAATCTCCTGTACAATTTGGCTCTGTCCCATTTAGCCTCCCCTGCTGCTTCTCTCATCTCTGGATCTCCAGTGCTCTGCTATCCTTTTCTATTGTTTCCTTTTCAAAGTCTCTCCATTACTTAATGCCCAACATCATATTCCAAGGGTACACTTATATTGCAATAAAAGACTACTGGTTCAGCCATGACTGGCCTGAGTCAGCTGACTTAGGCTTGCAGGACTCGGGCTGTGGGACTAAAAATTGCAGTATAGATCATTGGACTTGGGCTGCAACCATGGCTCTGAAGCCTTGCAAGGGTGGAGGGTATCTCAGACCAGGTACAAGCTCAACCTTGAACATCTGCACTGCAATTTGTAGCCCCGCACACCATGTGCCCAATTCAGCTGACCAGGCTCTGAGACTGGGTGCTGGAGGTTTTTTATTGCAGGGCAGATGTACCCGTAGAGTACATTTAATGACAGCTCCAGTCAGTATCGGTGGCTGTGATGTTAAGAGCCCCTTATTCTAAATCTGAGCCTTTGAAGTAATCTACTGAATCCACCATCAAATGTAGCATGATGCCTTGCTGGCCCTATCCTGTGTCAGGAGTTCGATGCTAGTAGATTAGAATAATGTAGCAGGTCATGAATTCTTCAGGTATCCACATCCTTTATGTTGAATACCCATGTTTTTAAAGATATATATGATATACAAGCAAGACAATTCATTCTCAGGTTTGGCAGATAACTTAATATTTTGACACAGATTTTGTTTTAAATTATTATTCCTAAAACAATTTAAAATTTTGTTTGAAAGTTTCTGTAGTTCAGCAATAGCTTGAGCTCTGGTTTGTTTAAGGTGCTCCTCATTTGCGGTATTCTTCTCTAAGATCTCAGAATGTTCCATTTTACCAGTAGCCCAGGATTCACTTAGAGCTCGATCCCCAAAACTCATACTTGCATGAGTAGACCTTTTCTTTGGAGAGTGCTCCCAGCAATTGCAATGGGACTATTTGTGGGTGAAATCCACTCCTGTGCAGAAGATCAGCACAAGTCATGAGGACTATGCACCACTGACACCCTCAACAACTTTTGAGAGTAGAAGAGATACATAAGCTTTATACTGGCCCTCTGCACATGGCTGAATTTCACCCAGACATAACTCCACTGCATCTGCAAGACTGCTCAAGGAAGTAAGGAATAGTCATATGAGTAACAGTTTACAGGATTGGGCCCTTCCACAGCTTTTTGGCAGAGTTTAGATGATCTATTGTAATACAAAACTGATGTTACAGAAATTGCACCCTTCACTGCAGATTCTGATAAATTTATAAGTATTTTACGGGAAATATTTTACTTTGCATGAAAGTAAGTTTACATGCTGAGAAAAAAAACAGTAGATCAGTCTGCATGCAGCAATAGAGACAACATGCTTCTGGCATTGACATGCACATCCAGAAGGCAAAAAATGTCTAAGATCGCTAACATTAACAAGGCAAAAGGAAAAGGAAAAGGTAACAACTATACCAATTTACATACTATAATGCAACCAAAATATGCACAAAAGTATTTAAGGATCTTTGAATCAATATCTTCTAGTAAGATCTAAGAGGAAATATCAATCATTTTAACCAGGTGATTGCTACAAGAGAAGACTGTATTAATTACAGTGTTCATCACTGCAAATAAAGAAAATCTATTTTCTTTTTTGCAAGTAATATATGTGAAATAAAAGCCTCGTTGAATCTTGTATAAAACCTGCAGGTAGCCATTATTGTTTAAAAATAGATCTACATTAAAAAAAACATAGTATATCCTATCCCATTGACTATATCCATAAACTAAAATAAAAAAAAACAAAACAAAAAAACTAGCAATAAAACATTTAGCTAAATCTAAATAATAATGCTCATTTAGAACAAGAACCTTCACAAACATAGCACAATTTTGTCTTATAATTTTTTTAATATTCTCTTTATACTTGATACGATTATGTCAATAATAGAGATTTGCTTATTATTAAGGGTTATTATTAAACATGCAAAATTCATTGCATGAAGCATATGCAAAATGTGTTAAATTCCCTTCTACCAATAAAACAATTTTTAACTGCTTTTTCTTTCAGGCTCCCATATTCTACAGCTCCATGGGCTTTAAACCAATGTTTAAATTGGAATTTAGACAAAAAAAACCCTCATATTTTTCTAAGTTACCTTGGGGAAAGAAGGAAGTGACTCTGAACTCCACACTGTCATTAAATTATTGCACACTGCTCTCCTTTACTACCCTATTCTGCAGCCTACTAAATGAATAAGTGTGAGTGGGTTGTAAGGGGTTACAGTTCTGTTTCATACTCTCATTAACAAAAGTTTTATAACAAAATATTGGTATTATTAGAACTGGCTAACAATGAACTTGAGTTGTGGGGTAAATTAAATTAATGTAACTAACAATGGCACCCTGGATCACAGAATAATCTCATGGAGATTAAAGTTAACACAAGTATTATTATTTTTATTCCTATTAAATATGCAATTTTATCCTTGAGCTAATATTTGTCCTGTGTGCTAGTTACCATCAGTCCTAAATATCTGGCCTCTACTGAAAATCTGTTTAAATTTGCGTCTGCTTTGTGCAATTGAGTCTCAAAGCACAGGAGTCTGACATTATTTCATTAAAAAAAAAAATCAACCTTGGTACATGTCCATATTTTTCTAAAAGCAATAGTTTTGAAACATCTTGCTTTGAACAAACTTACACAGTGCCAGCCCCTCCCCCTGCCCGTTACCCCTCCCTTTCAGTCATTTGTGCGGTTGTTTCATCAGGAGTTGTCAGGAAGACCAAAAGGAAGGGCAGGCTCTCAGGGCCTACTGCTCACATTTCATGCTATCCACATTTAAGGGCTGAAGACTTTCCATTTTAAGGTGGGTTGGTTTTTTTTCAGCCTATTTGATGCTGTTTCATTCTTTCTAATATGCTTTTCCAGTGCCGGAGGGGAGGTGGAAAAGGACAATAGAAATTATGCAAATATATTAAAATATACCAAAATTGGCTAACTTCATAAGAATAACCCTACAGTCAGTAGTGTGAATAAATGGACACTGTGTATTACATGAGCTCCTACTAAGACAACTTCTCTTTGCTGCAAAGCCAAATCCTGAATGAGGGTCCTTTTCCCTCCCACTCCTCCTGTACTTTTTACCCTACAATTTCCAGGCCTAACTGGAACCAACAAGGCAAAGGCCTAAAAATTCTAGGGCAAAGGTCCATTTTCCACTATGTGATTTGTTCATGTCTGTTAGCTTCATACTACACTTAGTAAGCTCGGGTGTACAAACTGTGGGTTGACATAGGAGAACCCTTCAAAATCTGTTTGGTCTATGTTAGAAATGACCAGCTGATCAGGCGGTGTTAACACTGGTTGTCCTCGAGTAAAGAATTTGTCGAAGTTTTCAGCACCTTTGCCACACTAAAAGAGAAAAGGGAAAAAAAACATCATTAGATGAAAAAAACATCAACGACACCTGCTCGCAGTGCTGTCTCTTGGCAACTCATTCAGGATAGATATTGTAGGCTTCTCTCATGTTTTACCTTTACAGGTAGCTAGGATGCAATTTTCTTCCTTGATGTTAAAACATATGGCAAAGATGCAAGGTGAGGAGAAAATGAAAAATGTGTAACACATGGAGTAGCAGGATTGTGATGTCATAGAGTTCTTTCCAGAAGTACTGTGTGACTCAGGACTATGGTACAAATATGAATGGAAAAGGTGGGGCACACCTCCCCTTGCAGCTACTCCGGTAGATGGGCAATGTCTTTTTTCCACAGAGTTATCATGTGAGTAAAATTACTCATATATATAAAGCTGGAAGCATGAATCTGTCAATTACTGGCAGCATTACACAGCTTGGAAGGATTAGATTTTTATCAGTAAATGTCAATTTCACTGTACACACAAACTGATGAAAAAAATACTTCCATCAATAATAACTGACATTTACAGATAGACAATAAGAAAAATGCTGCTTGCCAACTCATGAGAGTTTATTTTAAGGATATTTACTTTGTATATTTTGACAGGTGACATTGACAATTTGAGTTTCAATGGTTATAAAGCTTTCACTTTGTATATCTCTGTGTCCGCTGTCATTAAATAATTATTGTCTGAACCCCCAATGGTCTGACGCACTATAATTTCCCGCAATTGTGAACATTTAAATATGTGAAAATAGGGAAAAAAAACACTTAAAAATAAACATTGATATTATCTGTCAAAATTGTAAACAAATGAAAACTGAATTCTGCCAAGCCTAATTCTACAGCATGCACCTGACTATAAGCTTTGACTCCCAGCTCTTTTTCAGCTGGACCTCACATGAGTATGTCATTGTTCACAACTATGCACTTTCTTAATACTTTGTCTTGCCTCAAAGAAAAACTAACCCAAATGCACCATAACTCCCATTTGGAGAATTGAGAGACTAGCCTGTGTTGAATCCGAGCAGACCCCTTTGTAACTTAAGCCTGGTGAAATTCTATCCAGTTTGGTAGGTACACTTTTAGCATGCTATTTTCTGGGTCTTTAAGAGTATGTCTACACGGCAATTAAAAACCTGTGACTGGCCTGGGTCAGCTGACTTGGGCTCACGCGGCTCAGACTAAGGGACTGTTTAATTGCAGTGTAGAGGCTTGGGCCGGAGTCTGGACTCTAGGACCCTGCAAGGTCATTGAAATGATACTGAATTCTAAAGCAGCTGCCGATCCTGAAATCAGTTCTGCAAGACATTTATTCCAACTCACACATCAAGACTATATGAGATTTCTTAGATAGGAGAGGCAAGTTGTATCTGCCAAAGGAAGGAGTTATAAAGGCCTGCAGTGGAGATGGCAGGACACAACTGGTTCTATTTCACAGATAGGGAGACTTCTCTTCTCATAAAGGCCAAAGAGGTATAGTTGTGTATATCAGCTCCATGCAGAAAGCAACTGAGTCAGAACATAAACAGCTGTCATGGAAAGCTTGAGGGCAGTGTTGAGGAGGGGCAGAAAACATTCAGAGCAAAGCAGTACTACTGGCCAGTAAAAGGAGATGGAGGAATGGAACAAGCACAACAAAACTAGCTTGGCTGGAAGAAACTGAGTGCACACTCGGGTAATACTGGACTTTGTATCCTCTGGAGAAGCCTAAAGGAACTTAAAGGCAAATCAGGTTCTCTCCATGTTGTTAGTGGTACAGTGCAATACTGGGTGGTGTGTGCCTGTACTACAAGTCCTGCGAAAGTGTCTTCTCGTTATACCTGCTCCTTTCCTCTCTGCTATCTTCTGTAGGGTGTCTGCACAACTTTACATTACATTTAATGGGAATGTTTGCATTCAGCCTTCAAGGATGATATACCACTACGCACCCCCTTCTAACCTGGGAACAGATGGTTCATTTGAAGGTCTTGTCTGCATTGTCTAACACTAATGCAAACTGGGGTAGGGTTGAAGAGGAGTAGAGAGAACTCAAGTGATCAGATACATGGGTCATATGCTACTTTGGACACAGTTCACTTATACCGTGTTCCCAATTATCTTGTAGAGCACCTAGCAGAAATAATAATGATACTAAAGCGTAAGCAAAGCTGCAAAGAATTTTTGCTGTCTTGGGCACAAGATGCCTTATGTTTTAAATAAAAACTGCATGCGCAGAACACCAACTATAATGTTCACAAGGCTATTTGTTCAGTTTATTATCAACACAAACAGAAAAACACTCCAGCTGGTTAAAGAGTTATGTTAGTTTGCTTATCATTTCATCCAGCGTTCTGAATATGTGCTCACCGAATACCTCGATGCCCACTGAAGCCAGTGCATTTTGGTACAGAAGTGCTGAAGAACAAGAATGGACAGTACTGAATTTTGGTGAAGGGTAAAACTCTCCATCTTCAGAGTTGTGAGAAAGCAGGCATGTTCCACAATTAATAACCATCAAATCAATCTAGAGTCATGGCAATCAATTCAAAGCAGCAGTAAAGGGGCTTACTTAACAGGGAAACTTTTTTTTTTTTTAATATAAGATCTTTGACAAATGCATCTTATGCCACCAAAAGAAAGACTAATGCCTGATAAGTTCTTTCAGTCAATGGAAGCTCAGCAGGTGATGCAAAGATGAACCATTTAAATAATTTTATCACTGATAGTCTAACCACCTGCTTTATAAATCTTATTACCACAAAATTGCTGTAACTAGCGTAACACTGAAGAGTAAGACTGTTCTATGTCTTGATGAAAAAATATTCTTCCAGTCACAGTTCCCTGCTGCATAGGCTAGAATTAGAATATTCTAAACACACACAGGAAGGTGAGATCTCCTTCAAGCTGCTATCACAGATTGTTTGTCAAATACCAGTAAAACGGCAAAAGAATTTAATCTAGAACCTACAAATGTTTTATTATTGGGTTGTGCTGATACATAGCCTTCCTAAATGATACACTGTAATCAGAGACGGTTTGGGGAGGCTCACACTATTAATTATATTCCATGTGTGTTCCTAAACAAATTGCTACTAGCTGACATGAAATTAAGTTTGTATTTAATCTACTGAAATGCAAAATATCTTATCTCCTCCAACCCTGTATAAAAATTACTTGGACTTAAAACAAAAGGGAAACATTAACTGGCTTTTTTGTCATTTTGTTTTACATGAAGTCTAAAAATGTCTCCAAATAATCTTTTCCTACCCTCATGCATGAACAGCAGCTACAGTATGTCAACATATAGCTTGTGTCAGATTTCTTAAATCCTGTCTGTAGCAGATGCTTATGTTGATTCAGGCACATGGGTGGTAGTAACATTGGGAGTCCTTGGTTATAAAGGCCACAAACATCTTTAATGTTGCATCATCTATTCCTTCTAAGAGGGAATCTAATTATCAGGTTGTTAAAAATGCCTCTGGCACACAGTGGCCTACACCAAGGCTCCCATTATTGCTAACCTTATTGGAGCTGAAACAGGATTAACAACAGTTGGAAATTTTGGGAAAACGTCTCCACTGTCATCCCCTTTCTACTATGTCTGCAGTCACTTAACAATAATTCTGCATCTGGCATGAATGAATCCCATTACAATCCTTATCACATTCACTATTGCTTGTAGTTTTCAAAGTGTAAAATTATTTTCCTTTAGATTAGTTTTTGTTTCCTTTTAATTTCTGCTCTGACTCTTGATACATATTGTTTAAAATTTGCCAAGAGATTATCCTAATTTTTGAAAATCTAGTTTCTGAAACAGGGGTTTTCTTCCCAGGTTTCTGTGTTTAAATGGATGACCATTTGTGGATAGCTTTCAAAACAAGCCTGGTGAATTGGTAACTGGATAAAAGAATTTTTCACAGGTACAGTACAAATTCATATCTTGAGTAGGTCTAGGGCATCCAAAAATCATTTCATGGCAGTTTGGTGGACTATGTGAAATATATTAGAGCTCTCACCCATGTTCCTGGTAAACAGGCCGTATCCAAAAAGCACTTTGCATCTGTGACAAAATGTCATGTTGTAGGATTCCGCATGAAGCTGAAGAACTATCCCTCTGATGCAGATACACACAAACTCTTGGTTTGGAGTTAAGGAGACCTGCTTGGCCTAGCTTTCACCAGGAGGTCAGACTAGGTGAACATTATGGTTCCCTCTGGTCTTAAAAGTCAGAGTCAGTAGAACAGTCCTGCAGCTCCATGCAAGGTCCTAAAGCCTGAAAATCTCCTATAACACTCTTCCTGGACATATCAAAAGAAAGTCCAAGGAGAGAACAGGCAGTGGGGTTTGAACTTTCTTTTTCAGCCAATTCGGGTTTGAGGCGGGAGGTGCAAACTAGCCCATTCTGCATTCGTTCAATGGATAACTGAGGAAATCAATCCCCCGAGACTATCCAAGAGTCTGGCATCTTTCACAAGCAACTAAATTCACTTTAAAAATAAGAAAAGAAAGGCAGAGTTTCTTCCCTATTCATTTTTTTTTTTTTTTGCAGAGCATGACAGATTTGTGTATGTCTGTATGTAACCATAAACCCCATTTTGTTTTGTAAATTATATTTTGATTATAAACTGTCTGTGCTTCACTGTTGCCTTTTAACTTCCAACTTGGACTTGGCTATTGTGGTTATTAGCAGAGACTCTCTGTGCCCCTAGCAGCGGACTAACGATAGAGAGCAAGCAAGAGTCATTAATATGAATGATCTTCCATTCAAATGGAAGCACCTTTAGAACAATGAACTGGCTGCAGCCGAGAACAACCAGTGTCCCAGGTGGAATTTAACTAAACAATGAATCACCTGACAAGGGACATGAAGCCACTCAGGGGTGTCACCTGAGAGAGGGGACAAACTTTGTAAAAGGACTTTCTTCAGCAAGGGGAAAGGAGACCACAACAAAAAGATAAGGGTGGCCAGGAAGAAAGGAAGAATCCTGGACCTGCTAGAAGGACACTGACTAAGACCCAGAGGACTCTGAAAAGGTGAGGAAAATGAGACAGGGACATTTGTGCAGGCTTTGTTATTTTTCCATAGACCTCTATCTTTCTTATGTTTATCTATGGGCTTGTCTGCACTGGCCAGCTAAATCAGTGCCACTGCAATCAATGCAGTGGCATCGATTTAGTGGGTCTGGTGAAGACTCGATAAGTCAATGGGAGAGCGCTCTCCCATTGACTTCAGTATTCCACCTCCCCGAGAGGCAGAAGCTAAGTTGGCAGGAGAGTGTTGACACAGTGCAGTGTAGACACCGCATTAAGTTGATGCAAATTATGTCACTCAGGGGGGTGATTTTTTCACACTACTGAGCGATGTAAGTTACATCAACTTAAGCGGTAGTGTAGACGAGGCCTAAGTGTAATTGGATGCATATGTCAATTTGAAAAATGGGATTTAGGTGCTTTTGAAAATTTTACCCATTGTCTGATGACTTCCCTTGATAAATGAAGAGACTCAAGAAGTACTTTATTAATTAAAAACATACTTCCAGGAGATGTAGAAAGGTATAATTATACCTCAGTCTCAGGTAGCCAGGGAAAATTGGCTAGTTTGTTCTATAGCTGCTTCAATTTTATTTTACTTATATAATTAATTATAATGCATTTGTCAAAACAAAATTCTAGAGTATTAAAAAAAAATCTATGTAATACTTCAATATAGCTATAAAAGCAGGGCCAATTTTTCCTCTTAGTTACACCAGTGTTACAAACATATGACATGATAGGAAAGTACCTCTATTGTCAGCAAAAAACAGTCCTATTCTGCAAGCCCACTTTCTCCTGGTTAGTCCCTTACAGGACTACATGTATAAGTAAGAACTACTTCTGCATATAAAAGTTGCAGGACTGGGCCTCAAGAAACTGATTCCCTATTTCAGTTACAAGAGCTGCTTATACCTAGTAAGATTTTCTGCAAAATGACATAATTAAATCCAGCTTTACAAATACCTGTAGGCTCTTATGAAGATGTTTTTATCCGAAAATCAATATAAATAGAATTAGTTACTAGGATGTATTGGTAAACCAATAACAAAGGACACAAGATTTGTATTTAAAATGATTGTCTAAAAAAGTAAAGCAGCCACATTAATACTAGATTTATCTAGGTATGTTTCAACAGCAACCTGTATAAATAAAATAAGTCATAATCAGCAGCCGAGAAAAAGCACAGCTGGTGATGAATCCCCTAATATGATATAAATAGGAGCTGTGATAGAGCTTTCTGCAATTAAATGTGACATATTGGAATTAGATTGTATTTCATGCTTTTAGTACTTTACATCCTTTATTAAAGTTTCATACGGGAGACGTGGGTCTAGAGCCTGTGAGGTGCTGAGGTTATTCTCCTTAACTTCCATGGGAGTTCAGCACACTCAGCTCTTTGGAGGATCAGACATGCTGATACTAATGGAGATGTGGTTTATTTTTAGCTTTATTTTTGACACAAACATTGCATGACGAAAAATGTACATAATTTGTGTCTGAAAAAGCAATTCCCTAGCTTCTGCCCGGCTGGAGAACCACCAATGGTCATGAATAGAACCATGTGCATTTCCTTACTTATTTACACAATTGTGTGTGTGTGTGACACATTCACTTTTTATGATAAGCCTGATTTTTACTAGCCCAGTATATGCGTCTCTTGGTATGCAAGCACACCTCCTGTTCAGGTTAATGTATGCATATGACTCTCAAAAAGGTGCAGGAAATAGAGGTGCGTGGGGTTTCCATATGTACAGGATTTACACATTGGTTCAATGGCTCTCAACACTCCCACTATAAAAAACTGTTCTAACACCCCTGAGAATATATGCTCTCCTTGGGTAGCACCTGCCCTCTGTTCACTGATCCATCTTTAGTGAGATTTACTCTAACATTCCAAACCTCTGAATAGCTTCAAACAGCTGCCATCAACTGGCCAGAGAAATGTACTTTTCTTTTCCATAAGTGAAGAGTCTGCACCATCTCCCATCCAACCTCCCTGACCCCTAAATACAGAACACTGGCCTAAGAACCACGAGTAACAACATTCAGTCCTGCATAGCGGCAGGTTTGAGGTCTGATATCTTCTGATCCTGAAGAGCATAAATTGAGCATTTTTATATTATTGGAAAGGGTTGAGTCTAATGAAACACAGCATTTACCTCCAGCCATGAAATGTACCCAAATATCAGATCTCACAGTAAAGGCAAGCTATTCAGCTCATTCGTCTATAGAAGAGTTGTAATCTAAACTAATTTATTGGGATTTTTCTCCTACTCTGAGCCCTCTAGAGATACTATAACATAAAAAACAAAACAAAACAAAAAACCCTTTCCAAAGCATTTCTAACATTGTTTTTCTATAAAACACATAGCATATGCAGAAATACATGATAGCATGGTATTGTATAAAGTTTTGTGATGACCTATGTTACTCAAGGTTTCATCACTCCTGAGTAATGTGGCCATCCCGGACTCATGCTGATAAAACAGTTACAGCATACTGTCGTGTGCTCCCCATCCATCTGCATGGAGGATGATTACATAGATTCCTTTCATCTTGTTATTCTACTAAATAGAAACAAAACAAGTGTTGTAGAGGAGAGCTGCTACAGTAAAACATTTTCCAGGGGTCTCTGTCAGCTTTGGCCTTCCTCTTCCTCAGATTTAACCTATTTTCTCTTTTGAGCCTTTGTTTATCAATCATGTTACAAGCCGAAAGAAATTCTGAGCTGGATGACAAACACTAATTCTTCAAAGTAGATTAGACTTATTGTACTCACATTAATTAAGGGATCAATTACTTATTTGGATTTCTAAAACTGTGCCTATCCAATGGTCCAGATACATGCATACTACATAGTAACAAACCTTACACATAAATCAGATTGATTATAGACTCTCCTCCACTATGAACATGGCAGGAGTACCGAAAACCACCCTAGTAAATTGCCTATATCCCTTAATTAATCTACCCTCTTATAGAAAACCTTGGGAGAGAGAAGAGCCTTGTGGCACACCTGGAAATTCAACCAACTTGGACTCTGTCAAACCAATATAGGAAGCACAGTTTGGAGTTGAAGCTTTTTAGTGAAAATACCCCAGCAGTTATACCATGGGTTGTCAGTTCAAGTGTTCTGTGGAATAGCTGCCATGCCCTCAAAGAGACAGACAATTTCTCAGGTAAACAGGCACCATGCCATTTAGAGCTTTCCAGATTAAAACTTAGCTTCTTAAACTGAAGCCAGTGCAGATCACGGAACACAAGTGTTGGGTGCTCCTTGTGGGGAAACCCCATCAAAAGTAGGCAGTCCGCTGAATTGTGCACTGGATGAGGTTTCCGAATGGTGCTCACGTGTAGCTAACATTATGGTAATGCAATTCTGAGCTGCAAATACATGGATAACCAACAAGGCCTGCGCCTAAAAGAATAGGTCACAACACTTCAGCCAAACATAGATAGAAAGCATTAAGGAAGTAGGGATTTTATTATACAGAAAATCTCTGCAAATTGACTCCCATTTAGTCAACTGTGTGTTTTCATGTAGCATAGCTATATCAAAGGCTTCCTATCAGGAACTCAGCAATACTTTTGTGGCATTTTTGATGATGCACTACCTACACTGGGTTATGGTAGAGCATGGGGGAGTCCTAGTGACATTGCATGGCAGTTTGTCATCATCAAAGTGCCTGGTTTAAGAAATGTCATACCTTTTGGGATACAGCTGTCTTGCAATGCCATCAAGTTGGCATTAGCCTCATACCACAGACAGGCTTGACTGCAAACAGTGCATTTTAATAGGGAGACATCCTGCGTCTCACTCACCACTTTAGGCTTGAATGGCGGCTGAATCTCTGTGTTCTCCAGTTTCTCCCAGTCGATTCTCCTGAAGAATGCATGCTCCCTGACATCACGCTCCCCTTCAGGCCCACAGCCAAGCCTTTTTGCAGGGTGTTTTGTCATTAACTATAAATCAATAAGACACCAAATGATTAAATTGACTTTTGGAATGAAAGAGTAACCGACTGTCCACAGGTTGAATCGCTATTGCTCCTCATGTCAAGATGTAGTTCAGCAATAAAATCCGTGTGAAAAGCTATACTTTATTTTTAAAGTGTTAATTTCTTTATTTCAAAGCTAGAGATTGCCTGTAGGCACTGAAAGTAAAGGCCACTCTTTAAACCCTGCTTTTCTCTTTCGTTACACAAAGGTTACTGATATAGGAACAAATTTAGACATGGTATAGGTGGGCATAATGGAATTACATCTGCATTCATCATGCCTGAATTCAGCCCTTGTTACAATTAAACGTAGCCTTGTACATATCCAGAACAGGCTCTACTCAGCTTCAGAAACCAATTAAACTTGATAAATTCCATTATACTGAAATATTTAAAGTAGAAGTTTCCTATAATTTTTCGGAGCGTGTTCTGGACAGCGCCTGTCATTTTTTGGCAGCCTCCTCACAGTAACCAATCTGTGCTTCTCTTCTTACCTCCTTAAAACCAACTTGATCAATATTAAATACCAGCTGCACAGAGAAACCACACTCACAAAGAGGAGCAATAATGCACAGTTATGCGCAGTAATATGTACCCTAATTAGCAAGCTCCTCCATGGAAATGAGCTGTCAATGGGTATGAGCACTGACAACTAAGGAATGCAGCCCTCAACCATTATGATGGGACTTCTGGAATCTTGCTTTATTCTAGGACAGTGGGTGCCATTAATAAATGAGCATTTACTGCATTTCCTTATTTAATATTACTGTAATATTTGCCATATTCCCTAGCTACAGAATGGGAAATTTAATGAGTGGGATAGTTGTGATAACTACTGCAATAAAACTCTTTAAAATTATTTAATTGCACACATTAATAGCATTAATAGCAACGTATGTATAGCCAGCATTTAAAAAAAAAAATCGAGCCTAAAGTCATACTCTTAAGTTTGTATATTAGACAGCTAAATAAGTCATATATCTTTGTTCACCTAGTTAAACAAGTCCATGTACATAGATGATCATTTTATCTCACTTTTTGTTAATAACAATAAGAACAATGATACAAAACAGGGAACCAAAGAGATTTAAGGAAACAAAACATAAATTAGGTTTGAAACACCTTGTTCTTCATGCTTAAAACAGCTGCTCACCATTTCTGTTAACTTGCCTAAAATGTGCAATTCAACAGCTAGTGACATCAGAAAGTGTTGCTTATGGTAGTATTAGCACGACATTCTATTCCAAAATAATAACCCTGCCAAAAATGAAGACGTGTGAATTACTTGTACAGTTGCCAACCAGAAGATAAAGCTCAAGAGGAAGCAAGATTCCTTGGTTTTGGCCAGTTGAGGCTAAATATTTATGTTGTTGAAAAGTACAGCACCATGCAAACAACATTTCCTACCACAAAAATAAGTACTGTAGCAGCACAGTCTGCACTTGGAGGCACTGCTTTGAATTCTACTCTCTGGGTGTCATGCAGGAAGCTCTGTTGCTGGCTTCTCACAAGACTACATATGTGCGAAAAAGCGATTTTAGAAGGGTATGAAAGGACATAACACATCTCCTTGGGTCATTTCAATCACAAAAATGTTCCACAGAGATAGCAAAGAAATCAGTCACCTTGAATGACGGTCTATTCAATAAGTTCATCTGGGTTTCAGAGATGGTAACAGGAAATTACAGAGTCATTTCTGTGCTTGACACCTTTCCCATGCTGCTCTGAACTTTCCCTTCTTCAGAGTACTAGATGCTCAGAAAGTATCTTTTGTGAGGAATATCTGTCCATTATAGACAGAGGGAATTCCAATAGTTGAGATTTAGGAAAGCTGTTTTTGTCCATTATAAACTGATAGGACCCTCTAACCAACAAAAATTATGAGGTAAGCATGCTGTACTTTGCTGGATGCAAATTTTACTTTTAAATATGTCAGCAGTATCAGACATTTTGGGTGTGAGGCGTCTACTCAATCTGCTAATAATGAAAAATCTAGAGAGCTGAGTGAGGATAAATGCAGCTGTGTGTGACTCTTGTGGAACATTTGTGACAATATTTTAGCATACTTGGGGAATGCCATTAAAGCAGTTTGGCTATAACACACGCTTCAGTGTTAGCAGACAATGGGTACTGAGAGATGCCAAATCCAAGCTGTACAGTGATCCTGCAGTCCAGGGGAATCATTCTAGCAAAAGGTTCAAGGCTGGCTCTCAGAGAACTAAGAGCTTCACATCACAGCTGAGTAATCTTCAGTCTCAACTCAGATTAAACTCTTAAAAAACAATGCTGCATTTTATTTATTATTTACGACAGGATGGCTGGAAAAGAGATATCAGGCCAGATTAGAACCAAATTTTTAGTTGTGTTAGCTAAATCTCTCTAAAACTACTACTAAAACTACTCTGAAACCTAAGGGGATGTCTACATTACGAGATTATACAATCTGTTTTAAAAAACTGGTTTCTGTAAAATCGGAATAAAGTCGAGGGCACGCGGCCACACTAAGCACATTAATTCGGCAGTGTGCATCCATGTACCGCGATTGGCGTCGATTTCCGGAGCATTGCACTGTGGGTAGTTATCCTGTAGCTATCCCATAGTTCCCGCAGTTTCCCCTGCCCACTGGAATTCTGGGTTGAGATCCCAATGCATGATGATGCAAAAACAGTGTCGTGGGTGATTCTGGGTAAATGTCGTCACTCAATCCTTCCTCCGTGAAAGCAAAGGCAGACAATCATTTCGTGCCCTTTTTCCCCTAGATTGCCCTGGCAGACACCATAGCATGGCAACCATGGAGCCTGTTTTGCCTTTTGTCACTGTCACCGTAGGTGTATTGGATGCTGCTGACAGCGGCAGTACTGCAGTGCTACACAGCAGCATTCATTTGCCTTTGCAAGGTAGCAGAGACGGTTACCATCCCTATTGCACCGTCTGCCATTGTAAATTTGCGATGAGATGATGGTTATCAGTCATTTTGAACCGTTTGCATTTGGAAATTGGCGATGACGGTTATCAATCCTTTTGTATCGTCTGCTGCTGTCATGGGTGCTCCTGGCTGGCCTCGCTGAGGTCGGCCGGGGGCGCATGGACAAAAATGGGAATGACTCCCCAGGTCATTCCCTTCTTTATGTTTTGTCTAAAAATAGAGTCAGTCCTGCCTAGAATATGGGGCAAGTGTACTAGCAGAGCCAAGAGAAGCCACAGCTACTCCGTGTCAGAGCCCAGAGATCACCACAGAAATGATGAGCTGTCATTGCCATTCGTTAGGTGCGTCTGTCTCCTTGCTCAAGAACCCCACCCGGTTGCTTCTGTTCCCTTCCCGCAACCTCCTGGGCTACCATGTGCAGTGTTCCCCTCCCATTATAGTTGTATGATTAGTAATAAGGAATCGCAGGAATTTAAGAAACACTGACTTTTATAGCGAAGAATAAAGGATTGAGGGGGAGGCGAGGCCTCCAGTGCTTGATAATCCAGGCAGGACATTTCAAAGGGATTCATGACAATATGTGCTGGGACAGGAGCGCAGCCGCCAGCCTGCTCATGATTAGTCCAGGGAGTACGAATCTTTTCTTTAAGACATGAAGGGGAGGGAGGAGGAGAGGCGCAGGTGAGCTCCAGCCTCCAGCTGCTATGACGATGACGGATTTTCAATTCCTTTATAGACAC
Organism: Chelonoidis abingdonii; assembly: GCF_003597395.2. Lineage (NCBI taxonomy): Eukaryota > Metazoa > Chordata > Testudines > Testudinidae > Chelonoidis > Chelonoidis abingdonii. The sequence goes on from NC_133781.1 coordinate 25,470,907, forward strand.
CATTCTTACAAGAGAAAGCGTTTTCAAAAATCAGAGTCATTTCAGAATTGATTTGGCCCACAGGCGCCCCCTGGCCGACCTCCCCGAGAGCCCGGCCTAAGCACTCACGGATTTGACATAGGCTCGTGTTTTTTCTCACCCACTTTATCTGCACGTGTCTGCATCATAGATAAGGAACATAATGGGGAGGGAGATGCTGCGTTCTCCCGTGCCGCCCCACCGTCGTATCACTACCAGCAGCATGCAGTAGACATGATGGTGACATTGAAAAATAGAGCAAGAAATGATTTTTTTTCCCCCTTTTCTTTACGTGGGCCGTGTTCGAGGGGAGTAAATTTGGAACGAGATATTATCTTCAACACCAGAGACAATTGTACTCTTTGACCTTTCAGAACTGGGAAGCTCTCAACCAGAATCGCAACGACTGCTCTTATTTCGTCGAGGTACTGCGCGGGGACTGCGAGATAGCTGGTCCTCTAGTGCCCATCCTCCCATACCTCCTCCCTCCCATGAAAGCACCCCATTTGATTCTCCGGTGGGCTTTCCGTTTACTGCTCTGTCACCGCCGAGCACTTCTGGAGTCTCTGCTGTAGGGCCTCTGTCTATCATAGCCTGGAGATTTTTTCAAATGCTTTGTCATTTCGTCTTCTGTAACGGAGCTGTGATAGAACAGATTTGTCTCCTCATACAGCGATCAGATCCAGTATCTCCTGTACGGTCCATGCTGGAGCTCTTTTTGGATTTGGGACTGCATCGCCACCTGTGCTGATCAGAGCTCCACGCTGGGCAAACAGGAATTGAAATTCAAAAGTTCACGGAGCTTTTCCTGTCAACCTGGCCAGTGCATCTGAGTTCAGATTGCTTTCCAGAACGGTCACAATGGTGCACTGTGGGATACCGCCCAGAGGCCAATACCATTGAATTGCGGCCACACTAACCCTAATCTGACATGGCAATACCGATTTCAGCGCTACTCCCCTCGTGGGGGAGGAGTACAGAAATTGGATTAAAGAGCCCTTTATATTGATATATAGGGCTCAGTTGTGCGGATGGGTGCAGGGTTAATTCGGTTTAATGCAGCTAAATTTGGTTTAAATGCGTAGTGTAGACCAGAACTCAATCTCTCTCTCTCTCTCTCACACACACACAGTTGCAATGAACATTATTTTTAAAATTAAAATGTAAACAACACGAACACACATTTCCCTTAGTGCTTACAACCCAAACATTGTGGGATTCTTGTTAATACAGGAGAACAGGAAAATCAACCTAAGAAATATTGAGAGAAATACCAAATGTAAACAAGGAGATTAAACAGTGAAAAGAAAAAGCAGCATTTAAGATTCTTTCATTTTAATAACATGAAGCGTCTGTAATGTAAGAAAGATTAGACTTTAGGCTACACTGGTATTTATCTGGACAGTTTCCTTACAAACATGATTAGCTTTGTGACACTTATGTAGCATCCTTTATCCTGAGGACTACAAAGGGCTTTAGAAAAGATGTGAAATGCAGCCGCTTCTGGGACTGGAAGTGTCACTATTTCACATAAAGGGCAATGCAAAGAGGAAGGGGGAAAAGAGCAACATTTGGCTAAGGACACTAGGACAAACTTTTCCTTTTAGGAAAAATGACATGGGATTTTTCCTATTTCCACATACAGGATCCTCAGTCAAAATACCCCACCAATACTGTAGTTGTACAGAATTTAATTTCTCTGCATATGAAGAATGGACCCTCATGTACAGGAACTACAGTATTCTACAGTAATGAATGGCAAACACTGCATCTTGAGATAACAGTCTGGGTGACGGGTATAAAATAATGTAGTGTTTCTTTTTTATAAGGAAGATCCAACTTGACCCCAATAGGATTTGAACTGTTGCAGGAGGGTTATGTAATTTCAGTCCCGAGCTATAGACATTTATGCCGTTCCCCTGCTATGTTGCAATGGCCTTGGATTTATTGTGATAAATAAAATATCTTTTCATTTTCTCAATGATTTTATCTTTAAAGAAAAAAATGGAGTCAGCTACAGTACTACATATGCAGTTCCAAAGGACACTCTGAACTATTTAAACTCTGCACTATTTAAATGCACTAAAATTTTCATCCAGGTGAAGAAGAAATAGACATCTAAAATTCACATTTTGGAAGAGCTGCAGAAATGAGGTGCTGCAGGGAATGATATTGAGTCAGGAAAAAGTCAACACAAACTTTTCTTTGCTAATTCTCTGCAGTCACATCAATGCTCTCCCCAAAAAACCCATTAAAATAGTCTACAATCAGAGATGACCTTAAGCCACAAAGCTTGGACCTGGATCAGAATTTCCTCACCATTCACTGATGTTTAGACTGGAGGTTTTTGTTCAGGCTGCTTTCTATCTAAATTCTAAAATGACTCCTGTGAATCCACTGTTGTTTGCAGTGATGCTGTAGCCCTGTTGGTTCCAGGATGGTAGAGAGATAAAGTGGGTGAGACAGTATCTTTTACTGGACCAACTTCTGTTGGTGAAAGAGAGAAGCTTTTGAGCCACACAGCTCAATGTAAATTGATCCAATAAAAGACACTATCTCACCCTCCTTGTCCCTCCTGTTAATTCCTTGAGTTCTTCTTATCGGGTCAAACACACAGAGCCCAGTGCTGTAGTATGCCTCCTGCAAAGTGCTGTGTACTGTCAGCTTCCACTTGGCATCAATTAGAGCTGAGACAGCTTGGCACCTTGCACGATCTGACTCACAGTGTAGACAATTTAAGAGGTGGGAAAGGCTCACACTACCACCCTGTTTGTAGCTTCTGCTTTGAATTTGTTTGCAACGGATTCTGAAATCTTCTCCGACCACAAAATAAACATGCACTGCAGAAAGAGTTGACACTCTTGCAGCCCTGGCCTTTGGCAGAGGCCAAGTGAGGATGCAGACAATCATCCATGTTATCTGCCTAAAAACCAGGCTGGACAGTGTTTATATTTCGAAAAGTCCAGTGGTATAAACTCAGTCAAACTCCACAAACTTTGGTTATTTAACCCGCACTCTGTTGACACAGGACCCCATGATATAGCAACAACTTGCTTACCCCTTTGCAGATAGAAACAGCTTCTTTGGACAGTGATTTAGGATAGGAAACATTATGCTCCATTATGGACTGGAAGAGTTCATCTTCATCCTCCCCATCAAATGGAGGCTGTTCAAGGAAAATAAAGGAAGTAAAATTACGTGGTGTTAATTTTAATTCCCTCTAAATGTTATTTATTTACTGAAAAGCAGATACATTATTGAGCAGTTTTACATTTACAATGTACTCAACAATGCTGGTTATCTAAGGGTTTGTTTATTTTTAACTAGATCTTTTTAAAGTTACCTTGCTGTAGCCATCCTAAATCAATCTAATCAGTACTTGTTTGAGGCCATTACTTTCAATGACTTTGATCTAAAGTGTCATGTAGTTCCAATGATGCTCCCATTTGATTTATGGGTAAATAGTGTCTGTGTGAGGGGAAGATGGTGTAACAAGTATGGGCTACGTTTGTGTTTAAAATATGGTGTGAGGATGAAGAAAGTCAGCACAAGATCCATGGGAACTGCTTAAGTCCCACATAAACCCTGAACTAACAGTTTAAGTGGGACTTAAGTTTTGCATAGGCCTTCTAGCAGCCCTTTGCACAGGGGTGAATCACCCAGAAAGAACACTCCAAAAAAGAAAAGCATCACTTAGTTATAAAGTACACAGAGACAAGCGCTCATGCAAATAGATAAATGTTTCCAGATTGCTGGGCCTAATCTTGTTTTTGAAGACATATTCAAGGCAACTATCATAATTAAAACAAATGTTGATGCATTTATCTGCAAACAAATCTACATCTTCCAAGAAGCCCTGGAGGAATTACTTAGCACTAACTGTAAACGCAGAAAATCCTAAAAAGATAATGCTCTATAAATGACTTAAGACTCAGCAAATACACAAGCATATCAGGCTTCCTCAAGAATACAGAAACAAGAAGCTGGGATCTTCCAACATTATCCGACACAGCTGGATTCTACATTTCCAAATTCTCCAATTTATTTCTGAATATTATCAGTCATTTTCGTGGGTGTTTACATACAAACTCAAAATTGTAGATAAATCCACAGAACTCATCTATAGAGCATCAGATGTTTCACTACAGTTAAATATCTTAAGATTCTCACACATCTTTTTTCTGTCATAAAATACAAAAATGTTGAGGCAACAGAACAATCTGCAAGTAACTGGAGATGACCACAGACCAGACGCATGGTGATCTTGGTAAGAATTGGAAAGGAAAAAGAATACAGGAACAGCACACACTGTTCAGTTGTTACACAAGAAGTCAAGAAATCTACTGGGACTTAGCCTGGGAAGGAACAACAGAGCCTGGTCACATATTGTAAATATAGAAATTCTGTGGTAGCTTCAGCTCACTCTCTCAGGAGAATCACTTACATAAATCTTCCCCACATCAAGGGAATACCAGAGCTCTTTAGAGTTGGTGTGTTACCTTCAACTAAACTTTGCAGTACAGGACCTGCTTTTTCAGTTGTGTAATTTGGTGACTAGAACCCCACCACATGTGTAGAGAAAGGGCTCTGTAATCAACTGTGGTTTGAGCAGCAAGCCCTGGGCTTTGATCCCATTCACACAATACTGTCAGGATTCTGTGCCTTAACTTCCATGAAGAGTATCTAAAAACTCTGCCATTATGTTTCCAGGGGCTTTCTCCCAGTTGCACAATACTTCTTCCATTTATTATGCACTGCCTTGTAAAGTTCCTCTCATTAGATTTTGAAGAATAGCAGCAATATCACTCTTACCTGACCAGCTAGCATCTCGTATAACAGCACACCGTAGGCCCACCAATCTACTGATCTTCCATAGGGCTGATAAGCAATAATCTGTGAAATAATGAAAATAAAAATACCTGTGTTAAATAAGGTCAGTGGTGAATCAAATAAACATCGACTTATGGAGACAAATACATGCCACTGAAAAGCACACTGAACCCAATCCTGTCATCCTTAATAAAGCCAAAATCCCACTTGAATTTATGCATCTTACAGCACAGGAGTCAGATCCATGTGTTAGAATTGTAGGGCCAGATTTACAAAGGTATTTAGGCACCAAAAGATGCAAATTGGCACCTAGAAGGATTTACCAAAGCACCTAAAGCAGGTTAGATGCCTAACTCCCATTAAAGCCAATGGAAGTTAAATGCCTTTGAAAATCTCACTAGGTGCCTATTTGCTTCTTTAGGCGTCTAGATACCTTTGTAAATCTGGCCCTTCGAAGATTCAGGATGCACTTCTGAAAATAATGAAGCAGCTAGAGTAATGCTACACAGGAGGACCAGCATGATTTCATCAAGCCATTCATATTAAAGAAGCAAATCATCTTTTGTACTTTATTCAGAGAGTATCAACAATTCAGAGTTTAATTTCATTACTCTGTAATATTTACATTTCATCCTTCTCTAAAAACAGGCAAAAATCCCCCAGATATGAGCAAGACCTCTGAAAATCTCAGCTTTGTTTTACAACGCTACACAATTCTCATGCTCTTCGTCTGCAATCAGGAAAACAGTTATGCCAATGGGAAAGAGGTTTATGCCATTTGGACTAATGACAATTTCCAAGTATTTCACACCCAGGGTTTATTTTAAAGGTGCATTGGAGCATACAGTCAGTTACAGTCTCAGCTCTAAACGCCATTTCAGTTTAACATCATTTGTTTGTATCTTTATTGTTATCGATTTCTAGTCATTCTGAAGAGATTACCTGTCCCATTTTTTTTCCAGTAAAGGGAATGGTCTGAAACGTTCTTGGATATTTTTCCTAGAATACAGGTCTCTCCTATTTAGTTTGGGGTAAGTATAGTTGGCCCTGAAACCATAATTCGTCTATTTCAGAGGAATAATCAGACAATGAGATATCGTCCTTTCACCATTTAACATTCCTTAATTTAGTCTCCTTTTCCTGCTTCCATGTGTTTTTCATTCTCTGTGAAACAAATTGCTAAGACTAGTGCAGATCACACACCCTAGGTTCTCAGCAGTCTGGTAAAGGAATTAAACCGGCTATCTGTAAGGAAAACATTTAATTATCAGTTCAGCAAAACAGCACTATGTAGCCACTATACAAAGACTACAGAACCTATCTGAAAATTATTGTCTTCACTAGGGTAATAAGAGGACATGATCTGGAAGTTAGCAGTCTCTCTCTCAGCAAAGAAACTCAAAATAAGTCACTCTCTGAAATACATTACTCGTGAGTTAACAGCTGAAATGAGTAGCTAAGAACAGTGTTTGTATCTTAACTTTACTGTAGAAAACTCATTTTTAGAAAACAGTGTATTTTTTTTCTCAGTGGTAACTGCTATTAGTATCAACCTCTAATTAAACTAACAATCTAGAAAAAACAGAGAAGAATTTTAAAGAGCTCCTTTTAAATTGTGGGGAAACATGTAAATCACTGGATTTAAGCTCTGAAAATCTCTAGTGGTCAGAGCAGGGGACTGGGAATCAAGACTCCTGGATTCTATTCCCTCACTTTGTATAATCGACCATATGTCATTTGTGTTTTCTGTACCTACCTCCTTCTCTATAGCTAGGCATAATGAAGTTACTGCTGGTACAATGCTTTAAGATTCCTAGATGAAAGGGGCTACAAAAAAGCAGACATAATTTTTCAATTCTTTTGCAATTATCACATACACTAGGCCTTACAACATACATTTGGGGCCCACCTACTTCCTGTTATAGTCGTTGACAGAATTTGATTAGTTTCAATGTATTTTCTACTCACCAGTATGTTCTGAGTGGGTCTATTTAAAATCAATTTTGCTACTTCAAAGAACACTTTCAAAATTTCAAGCAGAAAAAAGGACTGGCCTTTATACATAAAACATGTAAAAAAATACCTCACTGTACTGGAAAAATCCCAGCCCTATCAGACAGTGTTTTTATCCACGGAGTGATGGCTGTATTTTTAAAAAGTCGTTAAAATGGAAAGACAGAATATTTTTTACAATTAGTATGTTTCTCTGCAAGGAGCCTAATGTAGAGATATTTTGTAAACTGAAATTAGAAAACGAAAAAATATCAGATCCATGCCATTGAGGTAAAATCCTTCAAAAATGTCTATCTCATGGGTTCTTTACCTGGGGGTCAGAAATAAGTCTGGGAAAGTCACAACAAACTTCCCTTTCTCCATGGCCAGATGGCGTGGGGTGGGAAAGAACAGAACATTTTTGCTATTTTAACATGGGGTCGCGGTATGGAAAAGGTCAAGAAACACTTGTCTGCTGATTCTGACTGTTCATTTACCCTGGGCAATGGATAGCTAAGTGTCAACATCCTTGAATATGATCTTCCAAAAACAAATCTAGCTTTAGAACAGGAGAGTCTCAAAAAAAGTCAGACACAATCAATGTGAAATATCATAGTCCTTCATTACCATAAAATACTGTTAGGGACTCATAAGAGAAAAACTGTTTTTGTTCTGGTCTTGTCAGAGAAGCAGGAATACCGATTAGATATTGCATGTCAGTATATTTGTGCCTAGGACACTGAAGAAACTATGCAGTATCCCCCCACTCCAGGAATGCTGAAAGAGTCAATAAGATGCAGGTACGATCAAGGGTGGGATTTATAAAGGCACCTAAGGGCAGGTCTTCACTACCCGCCGGATCGGTGGGTAGTGATCGATCTATCGGGGGTCAATTTATCACGTCTAGTGTAGACACGATAAAATCAATCCCCGATTGCGCTCCCCGTCGACTCCGGAACTCCAGCTCACAAGAGGCAGAAGCAGAGTCGATGGGGGAGCGGCAGCGGTCGACTTGCCGCCGTCCTCACGGCCAGGTAAGTCGACCTAAGATACGCCGACTTCAGCTACGCTATTTGTGTAGCTGAAGTTGCGTATCTTAGGTCGACCTCCCCACCCCCCGCAAGCGTAGACCTGGGCTAAGGGAGACAAATTCCATTGAAAGGGACTTAGCTGCTCTTTGAAAATCCCACTCAAAGTGCTTATTAAACTCTCTCTCATTTAACCCTGGAATGCGGTGTCCCAGTTGGTTTTATCCTGAGAAATATGGTTTCATGTTTAATATTAGAACTCATTTCTTGAACCTGCGGAATATTCTAGTGTATATCTATCTCACAGCTCAAAGCCACCACCAATTATTGGCACAGTGAACATAAAAGAGTAATGATGTTTTCCCCTCAAATGGGGAAATAACCCTATGGATGCCATGATGATGTAGAACAGGTTGAATGATGCATTTGTTGCACCTTCTGGACCCCTCAAAAGATATTAAAACAATAACAACAAAACTCGACCCCCCTAATTAAGTATATCCCATGTGAATTACTAGCTAAATTCTAATATAGGTTTATTGATATGGTAGAAGTGAAATGCAAAAGAGTAACCTGCCATGTTAATTTGCTAACCTGCCAATCACTCACAGAGAAACTGGCAGCTTGGGTCACACATAGCAAATTGAAGCTGTTCAAAGCATTAATTGGGAAAGTAATGGGAAAAAATCTGCACTTCAAAGAAGAGCAATAATTTGTGGTGGCCGGGAAGGAGTGCAGTTATTTTGGTTCAGGTTGTGCAAGACATGTAGGGAAGGTTCTCAGTTTTTTGGTTTTACAGTCACATAAAAGTCAAACTGTCGATACTCACTTCAAGGGAATTTAAAAAACAAAACAAAACAAAAACCAGCAAAAGCTATTAAATGTGGCAGGTGTCACTTCCTCCCTGAGTAATGAGGTAGCCCTGGCAGAAAGTGGTAATTCTTAATAAAGGATAAAAACAGAAATTTGGCAAGCTCTGACCCCATGTTCAGAGATGGAGGCTAATCTGTTGAATCCAACAGTAAACAAATCTTGCCAATCTGTTCCCTCATTACGATGTGGCTCATGGAATTTGGAGAGAGAGAAGAGAAGCAGATTCAAAACACTACCTCAATGGGGGGTGGGTGCGTTGGGAGTGGAGTAGGTTCCTATCCACTGTTTCCCCCATCACTCCTTTATTGTAACTCTGATCATTAATAACACTAATGTATTTGTAAATCGAATAGGATTTTATAAAAAGCTGAGAGTGTAGACAGAACGCATCATTATTATTTGGGTGTGGTGGCGCCCTGAAGAACCCAATTAATAACTGTACCCCATTGTCCTGGACACTGTGCGCACACTAGGTTGACCAGATAGTGTGAAAAATTGGGACTGCGGTGGGGGTAATAGGCACTTATATAAGAAAAAGCCCCATATATCGGGACTGTCCCTATAAAATAGGGACATTTGGTCACCCTAGCGCGCACACAATAAAAGGACAGGTCCTTACCCTTAAGAGAGAAAAGTCCTAAAGGAAAGCATATTTCCCTCAAGGGCTGAAACTCTTCAGCACTGGATGTAATCTGGTGAGTGTGAATGGATTGCCGTAAACTGCAAACGGCACAGGGTCAGTACTGAAATGCTACTTTTTGTGCATGGGGTACTTTCCTGCTTCACTGTAGAATCATGAACACTTAAAATTAATTAGTTCAATGTTTCAAGTAACTCCCTCCTTCATTAAATTCTTGTCATTAAAATGGTTGTGTATTGTGAGTCCATTGCCACATTCAGTCTCAGGACTGGCTGCCTTCCCGTGGTAGGTGAAAAGATCCCTACACAGCAAGTGAATTCTGGGATCCTTTTGCGTACAAAGTAAAATATAAATACAAAATGAGTCAGTAAAATGACTACTACTGCTATAATAAATTCGGCTTTTAAACAGAATATATATCCCTGCCACAAGCAACAGTCAAAGCCCACTTTTCCAGCACTCAAAATAGTTATCAGCCTGCTATACTCCTGGCAGGTACAAGTTTGGGGTTTTTGGGGTTTTTTTTAACGTTAAAAAACCCATTGTTTTGGGGTTCTCTCAGAATCAACCTTTTGGAAACTCTTTCTTATTAATACTGGTTTTGACATCCACCTCCGTCAGTCTCTGGTGACCAGCCAAGGAGATACTGCAGCATTAGTCAATTTCAAGGTTATTAGACCAATACAGCCATAAATATTTATATTTCAGCTCAGCCCAATAATGACAATTCCATACAGGATAATCAGTTTACTCCTGCCTGACAAAATTGGCTGCACCAAGCATACAATTATTTTAACCTTTGCACAGTTCTCAAATCTTGAACCTATATGTTTGAAAATACCTCCTTTGTCCAATGTGCACTATGCGTGAGTTAAAAAAATTATGCAAAATTTCCTAAGACAAATGAAGGAAACCCATTATTTTACAGTACTGCATTATAATAATTGGAGCTATACCTATATCTGGAAGGGACCTTGAAAGGTCATTGAGTCCAGCCCCCTGCCTTCACTAACAGGACCAACTACTGATTTTTGCCCCAGATCCTTAAGTGGCCCCCTCAAGGATTGAACTCACAATCCTGGGTTAGCAGGCCAATGCTCAAAGCACTGAGCTATCCCTCCTCATTCTTGACCTGGGAATCATGACGATTTCTTCATATGGATTAAAGTGAAAATGCACCATTTAACTGTACATTGACCATGTTTTCTCTGACTTTAGCTGGCACAAGACTATCACCCATAGATATGGCACTATCTTTTTTGTGTTCTTTGCTATATTGGCTTCATTCACATTTTGATGGGAAAAGGTGAAATGCTGACCTGGGTTATTCTGATCTCCTGCTGCACGTAACAGCAATTTATGAAAACACAAGATTTGTTAACATTTCACATAGGTACAGACTATTAACTGCGAGAAGAAAAAAACATGTCTCACTTGCAATTTCAGGAAAGTGGCAAAATTCACATTATACAATAATGAATATTTTTCCCCACATATAAATCGTATGTGCTTTAACAAACATTAAATTATAGCTGGAAATGCTCCAATCAGAGATGCATTTTAATTAGTGTTCAGTAAAATAGGCAGCCTTTTGGACCAGGAGGAAATTCCTTTACCCTGAGCCATAGATCTAATAATGAAGATGTGGATTGTGGCCCCAGAGTTATGGTTGTGTTGAGATTTGCAGGGAAAACAGGATTTAAATCAGTGCTCTTGAATTTAGGCTCCATGCTTACTACACAAACAACAGATCCTAATACTCAGATCTTCAAATCACTTAATGACCACAGTCCCTCATTTCTCATTTTGTCTTATACCTAAGTTAACTATTGAAAATATAACTATATCTCTCGGTATCACATCTTCATTTTGCACAGGCTGGAATTAAGGCTGGAGTTTCAGCACTTGGTTGTGAGTATGCCGAGTAGCTGCATGCTGGAGGTGAGAAGGTTATTTTTTGAGTGGAGCAGTCTAAGTATGCGTGGGTATTAGAATGTTTAACTGGTAAAACTTATAAATTGTAGTTCTGGATATTCATATTGCTGGAAATTTCCTTGATTTTTTAGTAATTGTGTTGATGCACCTGAGCTACCTTGCCTGTAATAACTTAATTAAGATTTTTGAGTGGGTATCGGCAAAGTAAACTTTTCTCATTATAAACCCTGACTACAAATATCTGACTAAAATATGCATTGACTAAGTAGGACAGATGTTACTTTTGGGTAACCCTGACAACAGTAATGGGAAATTTTGGGGAAAACTTTAGATTTGTTACGTTAACTGCAGCAAAGTTCTGAATTTGCAGTTTAATAGGAGGAGCTTTCTCAAATCCAAAGGTGATAGGATATACGTTATCCAGAATACAATGCAGAAGCTTTGCAGGAAAGCTGGTGAACTACTGCAGGAATTCATTAATCTCTTGTTGAAAAATCGAGACACTCGTGATTTCCTGAAAATAGTGCAACTGCCTGTTAATATATTTTATAGGATCTGTGAGAACCCACGGTGAGATGCGTTAATGAAGCTGTATTTGCTCCCAATAACAACCTCATTAACATCTGTCAGGATTGTATGACTTTAAAATTAAATGACACAAAGCTTTTTATATGCATGCATGCTACAACTTTAATGAAACTGGATTGACAGTTCAAGCTGGTATTATGGCTTCCTTAGCAGTTTGTTTTTATAAGCATAAATTTGAATTTCAAATAAACAAACCATGCTTCAGGTTTCTCATGAGCTAGATATGCCCTAAATAAAATCTTATTAATGGTCTTTTTTATTCATTCACAAAAGTATCACATCTTCCTGCAGAAGCAAGGAAAGTTCTAGGGACAAAACAGCCATTTTGTAGCTGTCATATATTCACTGGGTGAAATGTTCACAAAATCCTTTTGAGAGGTCGTATGCTACTTCCAATGATAAATGTTTACCTCTGGTGCAATGTAGTCTGGAGTGCCGCAGAATGTCCTCGTTGTTACTGCATCTGTCATATGTTCTTTGCACATCCCAAAATCTGCAATCTTTATGTGTCCTTCTGAATCCAGCATCACATTATCTAATTTTAGATCTCTATGAAGAATCATCATCACTTAATATTAATAGTTATACCAACTATGCCACCAAAAATGTTGTCTTACATCAGTTTCATTACTGAATATTATGTGTTTTTATATATTTGTGTATATACATCGCTACCTTGATATAATGCCACCAGATATAACACGAATTTGGATATAACGCGGTAAAGCAGCGCTCTGGGGGATCAAAGCAAGTTCAGTATAGTACGGTTTCACCTAGAATGCAGTAAGATTTTTTGGCTCCCAAGGACAGCGTTATATCGAGGTAGAGAGAGGTGTGTGTGTGTACAGTGGACGGAGGGGGATCTTTCAGATGATGCCTTAAAAACAGGAAGTTTTTTCTTTGTGTTCTGTGTGAATATTAAAGATTCCATGGCATCTTTCATAAATTTAGGGGTTTGTTCGAGAGTTCATGAGCCAGATCATCCCCCTTGGGTATGCTGCTCCACAGAAGTAGCTGCATTTCATCATGTAGTATACAGTTTGTGAAGCATTTTGGCTGGAAGATGATACTTCACCAATGAAACAATACAGCCAAGCAGTATGTCTTGGGGAAGAATAGAAGGAGAGGCCAAGGGGGGCTTGACGAGATTAGTATAAAAATGGATAGTAAGATGAAGTTTTTTCACAAAGACCAAAAAGTCACATTACAGATTAAGCAACAACACATAAATGCTGCACTGCAAAAGGAATGTTATGTGAACACAAACGGGAGGAGAGATATGCATGGGATACTCTCTATTAAGGTGTTGGCTGCATCATGAAAAAGTTTGAGGATCACTGCTGTAAGTCAACCTTCTAAACTAGTAATAAACAAGTAACTACTTAATTAAAGATCAGCATTTAACAAAATGAAAACTGAATTGTTCCTCAAATTAAAATCAGAAGGTAGAATTGCTCATTAGACCAACGTTTTTTGCTTTGCTGTCTGACCAATATTGTCTGATGCCCTTGAGTCAAAGCTTTCAGTCTGTACTATTTGCAGGATCCCAATATGCATTAAAGCACTATGCCCTTCTTGATTCAGCTGTCTTTTACATTTGTCTTTGCATATTAAAATCTCCGTTCATAAAATATATGGCAGGCTAACAACACTAAATTCCTAATTGGCAGTGTTCTTATGTTCAATGTTTTATTTCTTCAGAAATGTGTGGACACTGGATTATTATAGGGTCACACAAGGTACTCCTAGAGCATTATAACTCAACTACACTGATGCTGTAGACTATATATAACAAATACAGGCATGCACACACACACACACACACACACTTTTACATAAACACATGTTTTAGGACACATGAATATATGCAATGCAGTAAAACAAACATTTTGGACTCAAGTGTTTTCAATTGAATGCTGCAGAGTGCAGATGTCAACATATCTAAGATACGCAGTCACCCTTAGTTAAAGGAACATCACCGACATAACAATGAAGTTTAATTATTAACACCAAATTGACTTTAAATTGATTTTAAAATACTGTCAACAGCCGAACACATCAGTCTCTCCAGGGTTTTAATAGGAACGACTTGTGTCAGCTAGTACTCACCTATAAACAATTCCTCTTTTATGGAGAAAGAATAGCCCAATTGAAATCTCAGCTGCGTAAAACCTGTAAGAACAGAATTTCAGATTTCTTATCTTCCACGTATGATTTTCCTCTGCAGAAATATATTTGACACTCACCACACCAAAGAATTAAAGCAAAGGAGTAAGAGAGGCTATTGCATTCATGTATATATAAAGGAGTAAAGATAACATCCTGCATCAACTTGATTTTCATAGTCATTCATGAAGTGTTTGATAATATTTTGACAAGACAGGGTAAAAAAATTGGGCATTTCTTCCTAAATTAAGAAGAACAGTGCAATTATTACATGGCAGTTATGTGGTAAGTAATCTGACTGGATAGGTCATTCTTCTCAATGCCTGATCATATCAGACCACTTATGATTCATAATGCTGATTAATTTACATTGAGATTCACACATCATTGAAATAATTTATAAAAATATTGTTCCTTCATACAAAAGGTAATAGATTAATTACTTCAAGCTAATTGAACTGACTGCCATATACAATACAATTGGCAAAAGTAGTTTAAGTATATACAGTATTGACGAGCTTTTGAAGCCAGAGTTACTGCAGAGCTGTGCCAGTTACATGCGAGAAGGCCAGTAAAAACCAAGATTGATTATTAAGTTTAATAAAAAGGAGAAGGAAGCATAGCTCTTAAAATTCTGGTTCAGAATTGTTTTTAGTCTCTTTGGAACATCTGCCAACACAGACCTTGGGGCAGGCCATCAGATGGTGTACAATGTCATAGCTCCACAGAAGTATGGAGCAGTGGCAATATATACAAGCGGGAAATCAATGCAGCTATGCACATTTAACCAGCTGAGGATCTGACCCAGGAGATGACTCTGGTTTTTATTTAGTACTTAGTCAGGTCATGCTTACATTTTTGTCTTTTATGTGTCATATATTTAAAATTAAGGTGGTTTTTTTTTAATGACTCTTACTTGATAATTTTAACCATACTGAGTAAGTTTCAACTTAACAGCTGCTTTTCTGCGTTTTTAAAAACAGGACAGGTCACACTTTATATTAAGGTTTAATGGATAAACTGTTTATAAAATGCTAATAAATGATTAATAGACATTAAAAGCATGTTACAAGCTTGAGTCGTAACAGATGGTTAGCAACCTATTGATCTGTTGGACATCGTTACAATATATAACAATTGATTATTTATTAAAACATCTATTAATGTATTAACACTTTTAAAACGATCTATAAATTGAACCTTAATATAAAGTGTGACCACAGTATCTATCACTAGCTATGCATAAAATTAAGCTTAATTATATAGTAAATGCTGAATCTGTTTCCTGTGTGTCTCTCAGTGTTCATTTTGTGTGAATTGTTAATAGCCATATTGTACTCCTCTTTACCTGCTGAAAAACTTGTCGCCATTGATTTTTAATTTTTTTTCTTCAAGATTACGCTATCTTCTGCAATATGTGCTATGTGTTTAGACCAGCAGGTCAACATAGTTTCTATTATACTGGATAAAAAGATGACAGTCCCAATTTCTATATAATACTGTACACACTGGACAAATCTGACCCCTCTGCTGCAGTGTAAAATTAGTAATGACTTTATTTAAATCAACAAACACTCACACTGCCTGTGGCTCCTTAAATTTTCCTACTTGCTGAATGTGATACATGAGGTCACCACCATTCACATACTCCATAACAAAGTACAGACGATCCTAGAACATAGTATTAAAAAGGTAAACACATTAGGCATAAGGAGTGATGTATTGCCCAGTAGGATGTATTATTAAGAAGATAAACTCATTAGGCATAGACAGTGATGTATTTTCCAGTAGAGGCCACTACTATGAAGATTCTAATACAAAACAATCTTAAGAATGAGCCTATATATTCTGCACATTATGGCAAAAACAATTTTATAGATCAGGAAACAGAAATAGAATGACTTATAGATGTTGCAAGAGTCAGTGCCAGGCTGGAACTCCATTCAGCCTTGCCAATTTTAGTGATGCAAGTTTATTTCTTATTACTTGTATTACAGTAGTGCCCATAATGTTACAAGTACTGTTCATACGGACAGGAAGACATAGCTAAGCCCAAGAGCTCATGTTTTTCAAGACAACAAAAAACTCTGTAGATGGTTGGAAATTCTTGCCTTGTGAAGATGGGCATTTCCAAACCTATGTTGTAAGGCATGGAAGATGAAAGTGCACCTGATTTTAAAAGAAGGCAACAAGAAAACTATGAACACAATTTTAGAAAACTGGGTTCATGAGTCTTGATATTGAATTTGCCAGCTCCAAATCATTTTTGTCCCAAACACCCTATTTCAGCAAAAGGCAGATTTAAGGCATTTTGGAGGGAGAATTTTCTCGTGGTGTTAAAATGGCTTTGGCCAAAATGTCCAAACCTGGGTGTCTGACATTAGACATCTAGGGTAACATTTTCAAAACACCTAAGTGATTTAGAGTGTTCAGTTCAGATTGGTAGCTGAATGTGTCACCATTGGATGGTGAAAAGATGATGCAAATTGAGACTTCATTCTTGCAAAGACTTATGCTTGTATGTAAAATTACACACTCATTGCAAACGTGCTTAAGTCTTAGCAGTTTTGGGGCTTGACTTTAGATGTCTTTATCTAAGTAGACAAATGTCCACGCCACAAAACACAGCACTACATTTAGAATTATTTGGCTACCGCTGACCTTTCCCTGTGAACTAAAACATGTTCTGATGGGACCATCTTCTGACATGTACTATCATTTTCTGGTCCTTAGATCACCAACACAAACTCCATAGGTGAACCTTTTTGTATATTACATGCTACTGTTGGTATCACAGCCTTAGGGGAAGTAAAAAGCACTCACCTATTCTTTGCTCATCAACTACCATCCTAGCTTCAGCCTCCTTATCTTAGGGGTACCAGGGAACCAAATTAACTATGTCAGTATATTAATTAATAAATAATTATCTCATTAGATTACAGGGGCATTAAGGCCCCAATAAAGCAGAGTACTTAAGCACATGCTTAACTTGAATAATATGAAAAGTCCCACTGACATAACTGAGTTCTTATATACAGAAAGAGAAAAGCTCTATATAACTAGTTGCTGTAGAATACTTCTAAAGATCTATTTATTACTATTATTCTAAAGATTTATTATTTTTATGGATTTTCCTGATTTCACAGGGTATCTATTTCTTTACATTTTTCTGTGTAAAGTACCCATGAGATCTGCAAGTTGAAGATAACAAATGTTGCTGAAATAACAAAATATATTAGAGTGTTATCTTAGCAGAAGATTAAACTGAAAGCAGCGAAGGAGCAGGAAAGGACAGATATCACGTACAACTGTTTGGAAACAAGAATGCAGCTGTGTTAGGAAAGGTGGCTTATCCTGCAGTGCTAGGACTCGTTTTTCAACCATGGTACATTCCACATCATCATCCTGAATCACCACATCTTTTTTCAATATTTTGATTGCATACAGCTCCTCCGTCCCCTTCCTGTCTGCCAACATCACCTGCACAAAGAGAAATGACAGGCTGAAAATCTCCCTCCCTGGCAGAGAAAGGAGGTGACTCACAAGTCCTGAGAAAGGTGTAAATGGCACACCAGCTTCCCATTTTACCAGCACTTATTGACTTGGCCTGAAGCTCTAAACATATCATGATTACTCACTGATTACAAGAAGCTGTACTATCACTTCAAAAATAGTGCTCCCCAGATCATCATGGGCTCTTCTCCTAGTGACCAAAAAAACGACAGATCCCACTTGAATTCCTCCCTAAAATGCACTTTTATTATAAAACCACTTCTTAAAACAGCCAGAAAAACAGCAGCACCTTTAATGGGTTAACAGTTTTCCCTGCATTCCTCAGTCCTGACATATCCCAAGTATTCATTTCTACTGCATGACAATAACTTTCACAAATGGCATTGTGACCTACATAACAGCTCTATCACCATTACCACTATCAAAGATGAGCCTGAATCTCCTTGAACTTTGGGGAAGGTCAGATTTGGATTCTTGAGCCCAGTTCTGTATGGAAAACCTGGAATTATCTAACATTATTTAAAATTTAAGAACTCAATTTTTTTTTTAAAACATGTAACTTAAAGCATTCAAGTTTTGCAACTCAATGCCCATATAAGCGCCTAAGGGCATAAACTAAGCATCTCCGGACTTAAGTGGCATGTCCACACTTAAGTGACAGATATAGAATTTGAATGTCTATTATACCACCTAGGCTTAAAATTAGCCCAACAACGTGGAACATCAAAACAGCTGACGGTTCAATTTTGTACATTTCATATATCGGAAAACAAATATTCCCCCCCATATTACCTTTTTGCAGTTAATCATCAGTACAAAAATAATCTTTTTCATAAATATAAAAATCTTCTGCTGTACTGGTAGGTCTTCACTGTAGGTTATTAGATGTAAGAATAATCAAGGTAACTGTACTTGTATACTATGTAGAGACGAGGTCTAAAAACTGAATCCCTAAAATCTGCAGCAAATGCATACAATGGCATTTTTCCTGCTCTTCGTTTAATAGATTGATAGATTTTACGTCTGGAAGGGTTCAATTAATCTGTATTTCTGCACAGCACAGGCCACAGATTTTTACTCAGTAATTCCTGTATCTACCCTACAACTTATGGTTGAAATAGACAAGCATCTCTTTTAGGAAAAAAAGACAGCCAGTCTTAATTTAAAGATTCCAAATAATGGAGAATTTAGCACATCTTGGGGTAATCTGTTCCAGTGGTTACTTACTCTCATTTAAAAAATCTGCATTTTATAAACGACAGCTCATAGGACGACAACTCGCAGTTCATTTCTATTATTAAAAATAAGGCAGATGGAACTGACTTTCAAGGTGTCTTACTTTTCCAAAGCTCCCCTTCCCAAGCACCATGAGAAAGTTGAAATCTGTCAGCTTCACACTATCCAGGCTGTTGGATGGTATATTGGAAATCCTGTCTTCTATGGGAGTAATGACTTTGTTACCAGATGGTCCAAGTCTGGCTTTCTAAAGAAATAAAAAATATTGAAGTGAGAAGTGTAACCTGCTTACCCAGTAAAATGAAAGATTAGGAGAATGACGTTCAGTTGTAGATGACTAATCTGAAGCTGCACTCTCAGGAGAAAGGCTGCATAACAAAAGTTACACACACACAAATTCAAAGACTCATTCCAACAACACTTTTGTCATTATTAAGTGAAACAAAGTGGTAAACTTTGTAAGTGTCTAATCAGATAAAAGCAGATACACTTATCTGGTTAACAGAAGAAAATCAATGCAAAAAACAAGCAAAAATCACTATTGTTATGCCATAAGCAGGCTAATCAGTGTTTTTTGTTTGTAAATATAAAAGGTGCTCTTTATAAATGTCATACTGTAATGTTACTAGTGTCGAGAAACTGTTTATATACATTCTCTTTTAAAATGTCATACTCAGGTTCACTCTTCGTAGCAGACTAATCTGTGATTTTTGTTTTTAAATATAAAAGGTGCTCTTTAAAAATGTTATACTGTAATGTTACTAGTGTACCTGAGGATATAAGAGAAACTGTTTATATACATTCTCTTTTAAAATGTCATACGCAAGTTCACTCTTCATAGAAAGAGTTAGTCTGTGACATGCATTATGAAAAATAACCTCCACTTTCAAAAACCAACATATTATGACAATCAGTGTTGATGAGTATGGCCACTTTTGAACTGGCATTACAATCAACTTTGATTTTCAATCAAGTGTTGATGGGGGGAGCAGGAAGGGGGAAATGTTACATAAAAAAAAGTTTATCTTGGCGAGATAGTGTAGTTCATATTTTGCAGAAGGTTGCAGTAGTCTGAGTGACTAAATTAAATGAGATACTGTAAATAACATATGTAAGCTGCATTTCAAACGTCACAAAGTTAGGAAAAAATTAAGCCTCACCAAATGTTAATTCAGAGCTATAATAGCTCAATGATCCCCTTTGCTTAAAACTTATCCTACACATCAGCAGTGAAGCCAAGAGGGTTTAAAGTTATACACAGATTTTAGTGTTCTTTCTAAACTATATGAAGACTCACTGTGCCGGACTGTCTAAATAATCCTAACTGCTTATACTCTGCTTTCTGTCTCCAAGCACTTTACAAACATAGTAGCTACTCCGAATGCCATATCTGGAACGTACAGTAATTATGTATTATCATCACCATTTCACAGATAAGGGAACCAACACACAGAGAAGTTAAGTCATTTGTCCAAAATCAACCAGTAAGTCAGGGCTAAAGCCTGGGTTTGAACTCACCCTGTGTGCTCCCCCTAGAAATCTGAAGATACATCCCCCTCCCTTTATTTTAGGCACTTCACTTAACAGAAATCAAATACTCTCTCACTCTTGATAGTGAGTATTCCCTTTCATACACATGAAAAAAACATATACTCTGCTGGTATATACACACAATGTTTTCCGCTTATGTTAATAAAGGAGTTTAACATTAACATGGCATTTCCAGTTTCTTCCTTAATTATAATTAGCTATTTGTATGGCAGTAGCTCCCAGAGACACCAATGAGGATCATGGCTCCACTGTGCTAGGTACCATAAAAACACATAGTAAGAGACAGTCCCCATAGACCTTGCAGTCAAATCCCTGTTCCTCAATGTATTGCTCATGGGCAGACCTCTGTGCAGGCACAAATTCCCCTGGACTTCAATAGGGCTTTGTATGTACATAGTCTACTTCTGAACAATACCTGGCAAGACTGAGGTGTTAACAAACAGGTTATAAACTAAAATCTTATGTTTATACAAGGTAACAGGTGTTTAATCAGATCACTTTCTCCATCACTATAGACTTTCTGGATATTCTGATGCACGTCCCAGAAAGGGGCCTAAACAACAAAATATTTTTATGTACAAGGAGCAGGTTAAGTGTCCATATTTACAAAAGGTAGATGATGTCTAGCCAGACACAGAGTGAACAGCATCCAAGGCTTCTACTTTGTTTTTCAAACAATACTCCAGTGAAATGCTGCAGCTTCTCTCCTTGCACATCTGAGTTCTGTACACCCTCTCTCATCCCTGAGGCTGTGAACACTATATTTGTCACTCTCATCATTCTGAGTTACTCTAAAGATTTGGTCCATAATATTTGTTTTTGGGACAAAAACCTAAGACTCATTTATATATAAATAGGCGCTTTATTAACAAATGCTCGAGCTTGCCTTCCAAGATAACTGTAAACAGTTAATTGATAAGCTTCTGTGCCCTCCGCTGGCTACACAGCAGAATTGCAGAACATGCTGTAGTTTCTCCTTAGTAATGACCATGGGGCATATTTAATTGTGAAGATCAAACAGGCAACTGGTACCAGCATTAAAGATGGAAAAGACTTGTTTGGTCACCCTGACAGAGAAGACTTGTATTACTATGAGTAGTAATAGATATGCTAAAAATCTAAAATCAGCAGCGGGTGGAGGAAGTTCACTTTCCAACTCCTTAAAAGAGCTAAGTAGCTGTTATCCAAGGTTGAGGACATTTTTCTTCTAAAAAACAGAACATGATAATTTATTAGCAATTTGGTATCTTTCTAGCTGTGAGGGTAATCATCTGAACGTAAACAGAAACAGTTATTCAGGTTATTGAATACAGAGCATTAGGCAATGTACAATTTATCATAGTTTAAAGATGCACATGCATATTGTACCTGTAATATTTTTTAAATGTGAAATTACCTAAGTCACAGATGCTTAATGTAACTGTCTATTTTGGCCACAGATGGCACAATGATCTTACAAATAAAATCAGTACGTACTGTAGTGTTTTAAGAACAGGAGTACTTGTGGCACCTTAGAGACTAACACATTTATTGTAGCATAAGCTTTCCTGGGCTACAGCCCATGTCATCGGATGCAGGTAGTGGAAAATATAGAAGGAAGATAGATAGATATATACATAGGGAACATGAAACAATGGGTGTTACCATACGCATTATAAGGAGAGTGATCATTTAAGGTGAGCTGTTGTCAGCAGGAGAGAAAAATAACTGTTTGTAGTGGTAATGAAAATGGCCCATTTCCAGCATTTAACAAGGAGATATAAGGAACTGGAAATGGGCCATTTTCATTACCACTACAAACAGTTATTTTTCTCTCCTGCTGATAATAGCTCACCTTAACTGATCACTCTCCTTATAATGCGTATGGTATCACCCATTGTTTCATGTTCCCTGTGTATATATTGTGACAAAGTTCCTCCTCTACCTTGGTGGGTCCTGCGCTTATTGGCAGGTTTGCTCACCTCAGTGATCTTCCCCACAGTCTGGATCAACTCCTCCTGTGTCTGAGCAGGAGTTGGGAGGTTTGGGGGGAACTTGGGCCTGTCCTCTACTCCGGACTCCAGCCCAGGGCACTGTGGATTGCAGCTGTCTATAGTGCCTCTTGTAACAGCTGGATGACAGCTACACCTCTCTGGGCTACTTCCCCATGGCCTCCTCCAAAC